>NC_044058.1:14057668-14065168 GCF_902167405.1 Gadus morhua
ACACACGGGCCTCTGATGTGGAGCATGTCGGTCCATGGAGGGGATGACGCAAGCCCCCCCTCCCCCCCACCCCCCAGACCCCTTCAGGTCCCCTCAGCAAGGTCAGCCTGGCGGGCCTCGATTAGGAGGGGGGCCGGGAGCAACGCTGCTGAGGTACAGAGGTGTACCTGGAAGGGGGCCGGAGAGACACCAAAGTGTGTGTCATTGTATCACCGAGTGTTCCCGGGTGGAACTACTTCAGACACCAGGCCAGGTGAGGACACCATTGCTGAACAATGTGTTCCACAAATCTTATCGGAGAATAATAATGAAAATCATACGTTTGTTTTTACTCAACGTATTTACGATTGATTGCCACACTGACCAGTCCATTCATGAAGACTTTGCAGACATCCATTGATGGTCATGACGTGAGACACAGCCCCCCTGTTCTGGGGTGAGAGTTCACCAAACACAAACAGAAAACACTCAGGGGAGCTGCTAACCTAGATGTAGTCATGGATTTGAGAGGAATTGTACACCTGTCTGATCTTTATCACGGTGTAACACTGGATATTCAATAGCTTATATTGCCATGGACCACTGAACAGGAAGTGGTGAAAAAAAGCTCTAAGTGAAAGGTGAATATTTGGTTTAATGACCACATTCCACAAGTCTGTGCACACAAGCACGTGCATGTGAGCAGACACACACGCACAGACACACCTTTCAAGTCACAGAGAGAGAATTTAATACACCCCATCACCTGTTATTCTAGGTGGACTCTTGCTTTTACAGGTGTACAACAGGGGAGTTTTACAGAAGAATGCAGAGCTTTCCACTGACTAGACTCCACTGTGGAGTGTGTGTATGTGCGTGTGTGTGTGTGTGTGTGTGTGTGTGTGTGTGTGTGTGTGTGTGTGTGTGTGTGTGTGTGTGTGTGTGTGTGTGCGTGTGCCTGCACTTGTGTGCGTGTGTGTGTGTGTGTGTGTGTGTGTGTGTGTGTGTGTGCTTATGTGTAGTTGGCCCGCAGTGCCCTGCATTTTAGCACTCCCGTGGGTACATGACCCAATTTCCCCTTCAGGCTGAGAGAAGGCAACAGAGACAGAGACAGCTAGGGACAGTAGGAGAGAGAGAGAGAGAGAGAACGAGAGAACGAGAGAGAGAGAGAGTGTAGGGGAGGGGAGGGGAGGAGAGGGGTCTCCTCCTCACCTGAACCGTCACCTGAACCCAGGGTTCATGACGGGGTCCCCTGCCAGCTCTCCCCCTCAAAGGCTGCGTTTGTTCCCTGACTCTAATAGAATTTAAACCTGCGTGATTGTATCGTGCCTTTTCACGCCAATTTCGACAAAACCGATTGAGGGCAGAGCAATTCAGCTGCTACTGATCTCGAATAGATCGGGTTTCCGAAGGGGGCCAATTTCAGAATGTGCCACGGTCATGCTCCGAGAGGAGGCCGAGGCAGGGCTGAATAGGGCAACAGAGTTGTTTTGACTAGCTGTCGATTAGAGGTTGTTTCACTATCGGAGGGGTCCGAGAGCTGGGCTCTCGACAGAAGAAGAAAAAAAGATTTGGTTTCATAACAACGGAGGTGAGTGAGATGGACACTGGCTATCACAACACTCAGGTCTGAGACGGGTCGCGTCAAAGCCGTTCCCTCAACGTACATTCATGTTATAAGGGGCAGCTGCAGAGATAAGATCGCCACGTAAGGGGAAGTGGTGTTAGCATTCACAGCAGGGGTGTGGCAAAGGATGGGCAGAGAGTTCTGGGTCAGTCACACAATCCCCCCCGCCAGCACAGAGGGTTGATGTGCTTGTTGATTCACTCAGATCAGAGGTCTTTGACTCACCATGGAGTCAAAGTTCCTGGGTTACCCTGACATTACCGGTAGTCTCCAGTATATACTTTATAATCCTCTCTTGCTCTTTCTCATGACTTTATTTCTCTCTCTCCTTCTCTACCTCTCCACTTACCTCTCTACCCTCTCTTTCTTTCCCTCCCTCTCTCCCTCCCTCCGCTACCCCTTTTTTCTTTCACCCTCCCTCTCCCCCTCTCTCTCCCTCCCTCCCTCTCCACCTCCCTCTCTTCCATCTCACTCTCTTTCCCTCCCTCTCCCTTCTCTCTCCTTCCCCCCTCTCTCTCCCTCCCTCCCTCCCTCCCTCCCTCTCCACCTCCCTCTCTTCCATCTCCCTCTCTTTCCCTCCCTCTCCCTTCTCTCTCCTTCCCCCCTCTCTCTCCCTCCCTCCCTCCCTCTCCTCCTCCCTCTCTTCCATCTCCCTCTCTTTCCCTCCCTCTCCCTTCTCTCTCCTTTCCCCCTCTCTCCCCCCTCCCTCCCTCCCTCTCCATCTCCCTCTCTTCCATCTCTCTCTCCTTCCCTCCCTCCCGCTCCCCTCTCTCTCGGTGCTGTTTTTCCTGACTCATCCATTCCCTTGTGGGGCATCTCCATCCTGGTTCATGTTATCCGCGGGACGGCCCTGTCAGCCTGTCCAGAGGAGCCAGCAGCATCCACAGCAGCTCCGGTGACACCTCACCGTGCCGGACAGTTGTAGCGAGGCAAGAGCGCTTCCAGACTGCCGCTCCTCTCTGAGCTTCACAGCCACGAGACAATATGAAACACTCATCACACGCGGGAGCGGCCTTGGAAGTGGTTTACTTTGAGACAGATAGATGGATCCTGTGCTGGGGTCTCACGGACGAGCCAAGCTTGTCAACAACACTGCGGTTGGAGATAAGCCGATGGGTTTTTGGGCTTTCCAATGCACTGACTAATGCTCCTACACGAACGGTATGAGAACGGGCGCAGAAGAAGAGCACCGATTAGTTTAGCTTGGAATGCCGCCCGGATGTGTTGAAGGAAAAGTGTGGGCTTTTTCACCTTGGACCATATTTCCAGATAATTTTTAGCCTAATTGAGTAATGATGACAATCATTTTTGCACATCCTCTAAAAGTGCTTGTTTTTGCCAATGACAGGCACAGATTATATTCTTACATAATTGAAAGGATCCCAAGATAGAAATACTTGTTGATGATATCCCAACTAAAATCTCAACTCTCCTTCACCCAAATGTTTTCGATAACACTAAGCTTAGCTTTCTGTAGTTCAACATAAACTCTCCCTTCTCCGGCTATCACTCACTTTTCAATCGTTCTCTTCCTGCAGAAATTCAACTCCCGTGAGACTTCTCCTTGAGTGTGACTTGGTTGGCCACAATAACAAACAGAATGTATCAAGCAAATCATACAGAAATAAGTTGTTTTTCTATTCAGTGATCCTTTCCGTAATGTTAGAATATAATTTGAGCCCATCAGTGGCAAAAACAAGCACTTTTAAAGGACTTAGATTGATGGGGCAGCATTGCCACAAAGGATACTCAGTACTCTACCAATTTCATTTTTTTTGGCCTCATTGGTCCCTCAGACCCAAAACGGTCGGAAAATAGGGTCCATGTGAAAAAAATTTAATAATACTTTTTCTTTAAGCAGCAAAAAGTGAACTGCCATTTGAGTAGCCGAAAACTATTTGCAGCCATCAATGTTGTTTTCCACTTCTACAGGGGCTGAAGTTCGGTTACATCTGATCCTATATGTGGTTGTTTGAGCGACTTGAGGCTCATAAGTGACAAACTTTGCCATAAAAAAGAAATCCATCTGACAAATTATCAGCTTTACAGTCTTCATCAGCCTTCAAGAATTACCAAAGAGATAGGAAAAAATCTAAAGAGATCCCTATCCCAACATATAACTATACAGACAGACAGACCCAAATAATTGCATCCCTAAGATAACCCCATGCCACCAATACCCTTCAACATCTGCCCAAAGCCGCTGACCGACAGCGGCCGACGGCTACCAAACAGTGTGTTCCGTGCCTTCCCCTAAATCCGCTCCCCTCTCAGAGTGGCTTATGTTGGCCGGCTACCTCCACCACGCTGACACCACGGGAGGCGGGCTCGCGTGTGAGAGCAGCTATTTTCCTGCCTGAAGTACGCCGCTGAGGGCAACCATAATAAAACCATAATCTGAGGACCGACAACTGCTATCCGTCCTCAGCCCCGTGGTGCCCCCGCCACTGACAGCCCGGAAGGCAGCCCTGGGAGCACCAACCGGTTGTTTCCTAACCATGGGCTGAGCTGGCCCTTTAGGGAGAGAGAGATGGCAGAGGGAGAGAGACTGATGGAGATCGGGCAAAAGAGAGAGAGAGTGAGGGATAGAGAGAGAGAGAGAGAGCGAGAGAGAGAGAGAGAGAGAGAGAGAGAGAGAGAGAGAGAGAGAGAGAGAGAGAGAGAGAGAGAGAGAGAGAGAGAGAGAGAGAGAGAGAGAGAGAGAGAGCGAGAGAGAGAGAGAGAGAGAGAGAGAGAGAGAGAGAGAGAGAGCGAGAGAGGGAGAGCACTCGGTGGACCTTCACTCTACAAGTGTGTGTTTTAAAATCAGACACACACACACAGACACATGAGAGATGGAGAGATGGAGAGAGAGAGCGAGAGACAGAGAGCAGAGAGACAGAGAGAGAGACAGAGAGAGAGAGAGAGAGAGAGAGAGAGAGAGAGAGAGAGAGAGAGAGAGAGAGAGAGAGAGATGACGGAGAGAGAGAGCAAGAGAAAGATAGATTGGTGGAGGGTGAGAGAAGGAAATAACATTAAATAGTATGCTGAATCGTCATTGACGGTTAGGCTGCCATATAGGTATGCTTGACATGCCTAAGAAAGACAGCTTGAAGTGGAATTACCAGAGGAGTGGTCCACAGGCCAACACAACGGAACAATGTGGACAGCATGGCCATGAAGCAAGAAAAAACATGGAGGAAGGAGAATGTTGAGGAAGTTTGTAAGGTCAGTGAATATGGGGGGGGGGGGGGGGGGGGGGGGGGGGAAGCTGAGTCGTGTATTTTTGACTTGTGTGTGTTTACTAAATCTGCAATCAAAAGGCTCCGGTGATGCCAGATACCTTTTTTCCATACCACGGCCGTGTGTGTGTGTGTGTGTGTGTGTGTGTGTGTGTGTGTGTGTGTGTGTGTGTGTGTGTGTGTGTGTGTGTGTGTGTGTGTGTGTGTGTGTGTGTGTGTGTGTGTGTGTGGGGGAACGTATGTCTATGTGGTATCTGGGCACGTGAAAGGCTGGGCATGTGATTGTCTGATTATGTGCTTCCATGTGTGTGCACGATTCTCTCTCTCTATCTCCTGTGTGTGTATGTGTGTGTGTGTGTGTGTGTGCACGTGCGCGCATCTCGGCGGAAGTCCAAAGCCCTGTTTCCCATGCGTGTAATCATCCCAGGATGAGGTGGAGGATGAAGCCGAGCGGGACTTCCCCTGCACCAGAGGGTATTTTCCTCTCACACTGTGGTACGAGCACATGGTTGACCCACGCTCTCCTCAGAGTGTGTGTTTTACAATCAGACACACACAGACACAGACACAGACACACACACACACACACACACACACACACACACACACACACACACACACACACACACACACACACACACACACACGAGCGAGCGAGAGACAGAGAAGCAGAAAGAAAGAGGCAGAGAGAGACAGCAACTCAGAGAGAGAGATACAGGGAGACAGAAATAAAACAAACACATTTTGAGACAGATTGAAGAAGTGACAGGCAGACAAAATTATAGATATAAATATATAAACCTTGTAGCGGGCCCAAAAAAAAAAAAAGCAGCAATTTCTCTGCTGTTGGGTCCGACTATTGCAGGACTGCTGCTTTGGACATTGTCTGACATTTTTTGATGGTGGTGTTTGGCCAGCAGGCAGGCCCTGAGGGGCCCACCATTGGAGCCAGGATCAAACTCCCCTGGTACGGTAAACAAAGAACCAGGGGGGGGGGCTGCTTTTAAACAGACCCAGAGATAGCAAGATGGAGGTCTCATCATCAAGGTTGTGTCATCATTAACGCTGCGTGTCGTCATGTCCGGGGATAAGAACGTGTTGATTAGGCCAATAGAGCACCACAAAATAGCAAGCAGGAGAGGCAGCAGAGAGAACAATAGAGATGATACACACTGCAGTGCACCAATCTGAGGCCCAGACATCAGCGGGTTAGAATTAAAAACACAATACGCCATTACCATTCCTCTCTCACACACAGACACACGCATGCATACACAGACACATGCATACAAACACACACACACACACACATACACACACACACACACACACACACACACACAGAGAGCTTTCCCGTTCAGCTGTTCTGTCATGAAGCAGCAGAACGGAGCTGGCTCGGACTGTGAAGCTGCTGCCACTTCAAACGGGGGAGAAGTCAGCGTGTCCGCAATGTGTGGACCATGTGTGAGGACCTGCGTGATCCCGGGCCGCGCGCCTTACTGTGTGTGTCTGCACGTCGCTGCGCGTGTGTCTGCCCTCGTTTGTACCGGTGCACGGAGCCCTGCGTCCTGTGTGTATGGACATATGTTTGGGTCTGTGTGTGTGTGTTTGGGTGTGTTGACGTCAAAGGAGGGAGATGGCTTGCAGGAGCAGCAGTGTGTATCTATTCATAGCTTCCTGGCGCGCGGAGCGCTGTCTGATCCGAAAACCTGCCTTTCGCTTCGTCCTCAACATCATCATCAGCATCAATCATAGGGAGAGTGAAAAAAAAAACGAAACCAAAAACACACAACAATGGAATTGAAAGTCAAAGCATAGCAGTGCGGCACTAATGCTGAGATAAGCATCACAATGACATAGTGATTTGTTGAGTTACCAAACTATAGAGCAGATATAACTACGCTGCCGCCTATCTACTGCTGGGTAATTGAAAACCGTGGAAACGGGCATGCAGGAGGTAAACACAGACCAGATTCATGATAGGATCTTTGTTGTTAGGATGCCATGGTGTGTGTGTGCGTTTGTCTGTTCATACGTGTTTTGGTGTGTGCGTGCCTTACAGTGATACATGACGGCTTCAGCACATGGAACTGCGAGCAGAAGACGATTAACTCATTTTTATGCACACATGGCTTTCACCTGTTCATGTAAACAAACAAACAAATTCACAAAGAATCAAATATGAACATACATACGCACACACGCTCACACACACACAGATTGTCCACGCGCCTGCCTTGCCGCGACACTACCATGGAACCAAAAAGCCCCAACAAAACAAATTCATTAACGTGGACAATGAGAGCCAGCTGGGAGAGATGACGGGAACTGTTTGAAATCGGTGCCCAGGATAATGTGGAGAATCTGTTGGAGGCGAAAGGCGCGCTCTCAAAATGTTGAGGGAAAAACAGAGGGAATGGGGAACGGGAGAACATGAGAGAGAAAGAGAGAGTGAACATGAGGGAGAGAGAGGCAGAGTGGTAGAAAGAGAACATGAGGGTGAACAAGAGAGGGAGAGAGAAAATGAGCAATCGGGAGGGAGAGAGAGAGAGAGAGAGAGAGAGAGAGAGAAAGAGAGAGAGAGAGAGAGAGAGAGAGAGAGAGAGAGAGAGAGAGAGAGAGAGAGAGAGAGGGAGAGTGAGATAGAAAGAACTTGAGAGAATGAGCGCGAGA
>NC_044058.1:14067668-14082668 GCF_902167405.1 Gadus morhua
GCTTTTGATGCAAGCGCAGTGCCCTTGATGTGGATTTATTCCTCCGCCTCATGTCCACTGTGCTCCTTCAGTAACAACAACATGACTCTCCACTCCTGAGTCCCGGGGCCAGACCTCCGCCCAGCAGCCTCTCTCTGTCAGCTGACACATCGGGGCTGCCGCACGCACCGCCCCAACAGCGGATGGCAGTAAAAGTCACTGTCATCAGACACACACACCCACACAGACACACATAACCCCTCCCACCATCCTTTTCGCTCCCTTCTGCGTCGCCTTTCATTCTCTCCTGCCATCACCATCACC
The DNA here is from genome assembly GCF_902167405.1 of Gadus morhua. Lineage (NCBI taxonomy): Eukaryota > Metazoa > Chordata > Actinopteri > Gadiformes > Gadidae > Gadus > Gadus morhua. The sequence continues at coordinate 14,067,972 of NC_044058.1, forward strand.
CCCCCCCCCCCCTACACACACACACTCACAAACACTTCACTAACACCACCAGCGCCCCCGCTGCCGCCACCGTCCCCCCGCAGCTGGTAAATATTTTTATATTGCGTTGCATTAGAAAGCTTTATCCTGGAGGGTCAGACGGGGCAAATGGCGCCGGAGAGCTCCCTCCGCTGTAAACAACCTGGAAACAAGGACTCAGAGCTCTCTGCTCCGTAAACAACTGGGAGACGAGGACTCAGAGAGCTCCCTGCTCCGTAACAACAGGGACCAGGACTCAGAGAGCGCCCTGCTCCTTAACAACAGGGACCAGGACTCAGAGTCCCTGCTCCTTAACAACAGGGACCAGGACTCTGAGTCCCTGCTCCTTAACAACAGGGACTAGGACTCAGAGAGCGCCCTGGTCCTTAACAACAGGGACCAGGACTCTGAGTCCCTGCTCCTTAACAACAGGGACCAGGACTCTGAGTCTCTGCTCCTTAACAACAGGGACCAGGACTCTGAGTCCCTGCTCCTTAACAACAGGGACCAGGACTCTGAGTCCCTGCTCCTTAACAACAGGGATCAGGACTCTGAGTCCCTGCTCCTTAACAACAGGGACCAGGACTCTGAGTCTCTGCTCCTTAACAACAGGGACCAGGACTCTGAGTCTCTGCTCCTTAACAACAGGGACCAGGACTCTGAGTCCCTGCTCCTTAACAACAGGGACCAGGACTCAGAGAGCGCCCTGCTCCTTAACAACAGGGACCAGGACTCTGAGTCCCTGCTCCTTAACAACAGGGACCAGGACTCTGAGTCCCTGCTCCTTAACAACAGGGACCAGGACTCTGAGTCCCTGCTCCTTAACAACAGGGACCAGGACTCTGAGTCCCTGCTCCTTAACAACAGGGACCAGGACTCAGAATCACTGCTCCGCATACAACTGAGAGACTAGGACAATGACAGCTGAGGGGTAGAGCACAGTAAACTCACACCGCAAGGAGGGCCGCAAGGAGGGCCGAAAGGAGGGCCGAAAGGAAGGAAGGAGGCGTTTGGAGCGTGGGTCTTGTTTTGGGGTGTTCAAGACACAAATTGAATTTGACAGTGATGTTCGCTTCGCGTGCGCAACTTCTTAAAACCTATTTATGTAAACACACAACCAGAAACACGCATCGCACACCCATGCATTGCACAAACACTGTTTTTGTTTGTGTGTGTGCCTGTGCGTGTGTGTACCTCTGCACTCTTCTCTGGGACGTCCAGTCCCACCATGTGGTCCAGCAGGAGTTGCTGAAGGAGCTGCACCTGAGCCACACTAAGGTAGAAGTCCAGGCTGCCGCTCACGTTCACCTCCAGGGAATGACCACACACCACCGCCTCCTTGGGGAGGGAGGGAGAGGGGGGAGAGACACAGAGAGAGAGTGAGGAGGAAGGAGCATGAACACAAACATGCAAAAGGAAGAATCATTTTTCTCCATTATTTAATTATTTATTTTTCTTCTCCCCTTCCTTGTCATCTTATTTAATTTTCTACGGCCAGAAAGAAAAGTAGCCGCAGAACCACACACGTCTGGCTGTGTGTGCTCATATACACCATGTAAGGAACCAGGAAATGACCATATATACTGTATGTATGGCAGTGGCATTATGCTTACCGCATATCCGCTAGCAATATAGAACTGATAATAGTACTTTTATTATTATATTATAAGAAGGGACTCATTGAACCACTGTTTTTTGCTTGTGATAAACCCTGAATGTGATACCCATGATTAAGGAAAAAAAGATTACTTATTTATTATTATTATTGTATTATAGTTAAGGTAAAAAAATGGTATAATTATATATAATTGTATACATGTTTATATAGATAGATGGCTACTGATATTAAATAAGTAGCCCTCAGAGTATTCTAAGAATGTCTCACATTCCATGAGCATGACCTTACATGCTTAACCAAACAGGCAAGCATCCCCAAACAGGGACCCACTGCAGCAGAGCAGTAAGAGTGCATCCATGTGCTGGGATTCTTTTCACGTCTGTTGGGTAGTGTGAATGTGGTGATCATATTCCAGATCCCACTGTGGTCCGAATTCTACCATAAACCCTCCTCCTCCCTGTATTGCTGTTACTGGCTCGGAATACACACATCTCACAAATTATAAAGCACTGTGTGTGTGCGTGTGCGTGTCGTGGTTTTGTGTGTGTGTGTGTGTGTGTGTGTGTGTGTGTGTGTGTGTGTGTGTGTGTGTGTGTGTGTGTGTGTGTGTTTGTGTGTGTGTGGTGGTTGTGTGTGTGTGTGTGTGCGCGTCTGTGTGTGCGCACGCGTCATTGTATGCGAGGTAGTGCGGACGTCAGTGGGCGGACTATGGATTAGCTGTTAGCCATTGTCATGGGGCGCGTTAGCCTGGATGGATGAGGCATCAAAGAGGCAGGAAGTCTGTGCGAGCTGTGCCAGAAAACATCAGCTGTACAAGCAGAGGGCTTTCAACTCAGTGGGTCAGAAGCCTCCATTACATAGTGGACAGATCCCTGCTCCGGCCTAATGAGGGAAGTCACTGGATGCTGAGACACAAATAACACAGGCCATGTCGGATTCGTCCGACCCCTCATAAAAAATCATGTGTATTTTTAGGATGAAAGAAAATACTCATAAAAGAAGGGACTGGGGAAGGAAACAGTTCAAATCAGGGTCAATGTTGGGGATCAAAATAAACCCACGACATGCCGGTGCAATAAACGGGAAAAAATATTAATGATTATATATCTGAAAAACACCGATTTCTTGCCTTTTTCAATTTTAGCTCAGACGTTTTGTTTTATACGTTTGTATTAACAAGATTAATCTATGAACACGACATTTGATTCTAGAGCAACACATTAATATGCCAGTGAACTGGGCAGACTGACAGGAAGTCATTCCCACAGGGAGGCAGGGGGGAAGACAGAGAGACAAGACATACTGACCTCGGCAGGGCCGCTGTCCAGGGAGACAGGCCTGCTAAAGATGATGGCCGGAGCCGCTGTCACTCGCACCGAGAAGTCTGTCAGGATGGGGGTGAGGATGGCTCGCCGCTCCTGGTGCCTCTTGATGCTGGGGGGGGGGGGGGGGGGGGGACACACACACACACACACACACACACTGTGACGACTCTTCACAATAAGAGCGCTAGGAGAATCCTTGCGATCCCTTACAGTCTCTATGGCCATCATCGAAAATGATTGATGTATTATCATTTCACAACTCCTCAATTTCCATGACCCGTGGTGTTTCCAAAGCTCGTCTCACAAGCAGTAAGAAAACAAACAAACATGCGGGACTGCTTTTTCAGTTAAATACCACCAACTAATCACTTGCTACGGATTCGAACTGAAACATTTTCCGCCCGAACCGTCCCATCTGCGTCCGCATGCAGGACAAGTCAGCACAACCCTGGTGGATTCCCACAAACCTTCACAACACAACTATTGTTATGGTAAATCTGACAAGCAGACACACAATTTCAAGCCAGCCCTGGGCCCGCTCAAATTCAAACCAGTAGTGTAACAAGTCCAAATAACAAACTTCAACATGGATTTTCACTCAGAGTACCGCATAGAGTGAAATGTTTCCATTCCTGGACCTTGGTACATTTCTGCTCCAACACATTTGGGTCTGGAAGCTCGCAGTGTGTCTGCACTGAGAGGGAGTGAGATGGTATTTGACAAGCCTCGATTAGGAACACCCCTTAATTGCATACACAAGCCGAAAGCGGCGACCTTCTCACATCAACTCTCTCCATTTCACTAATGTTCATTCCCACAATCAAGTCATATTTGTGGGAACATTTGTTAGCGGCAAAGCAAATATACACGTGGGCTTTATAAGGTGGTGTTAATTGCCACATCTGCTGCTATTAAAACAATCAAGCGACAGGGCTTCCAATATTTACAGTTGGCCGGGATTAGAAAAGACTCGGTTTCTAGGTGGCCTGTAGTACTGTATTTAACACAGAACCAATATCATATTCGCTTCTGCTACGCAAACGTGCATTACCGCTGCCCTCGAGGGATTATTCCCCGACACATTTCACTTGTGAGAAAGCGTTTTGAGGGAAACGCTGCAATAAAATGAACTGGTACGGGCAAATTGGTGTTGGCTAATCTCCTCCCAGACGCAGTGAAACACTGAGTGTCCCGTTGCAGGGGACAGGTGCTATCATTCACCAGCCAGGCAGGGAGGCCCACAGCTCCGCTTACCCCGATACGGGGGGCCTACGCCTGGTCGGGTGGCCAGCAAAGAGCCCCTCTGTGAAATCGAGGTGGGAGAATTAGGCCGGTTTATTTTTCAATTGTGTTTTCAATTGTGTGTGTGTGTGTGTGTGTGTGTGGGTGTCTACATATATGCGTGTGTATGTTTGTGTGCATTTGTGCTTGCGTAAGTGATTCATGCATCCGTCTCGGAGTGCATGACACCAAGAGTAACTCCCTATTCTTTAACCACTCCAGGGCGAGCACATTCTCTGAATAGGTGTATGGTAGACAACAAAGGAGCGAGAGAAGCAGTTTGAAACAGCTAATCCTTCATAGTCCGCAGCACAGTGGCCAGCATGGACCGGGAACTAGAGGGAGAGAGAGGGAGGGGGAGAGAGAGAGAGAGAGATAGCGGGAGAGAGCAAGAGAGAGGATATGGAGAGAGCACGAGCAGGACGAGAGGGAGGACGAGAAGAAGAGAGAGCGATCTAAAGTGCATGGGGTGATGTAGGAAGAGGGGGGGGAGACCTCCCCTGGTGTGCAACAGGAGGGAAAAGGATGGGGTGGGATCGTAGCTCCCTGACACGACTCCTTTCTAGCCTGGAAGCAGCCGCTCTGATGAGGACAGATCCTGTCAGCGGACCTGGGAGCAGGAATTTCCTCACCAAAACCTCAGGAAGCCCGCCCAGAGCTGCGGCGGGATCCGCAGCTACTGCAAGTCAACCCTCACCCTTCCCCATTCCAACACCTCCCGCCCTCCCTCCAACCCTCGCGCCCAGTCCATTCGCTTGCGAGCATGATCACTCACAAGCATGAACAGTGAACTTCACAAAATGAGGCAGTCACCTCACAACTGCTTGCGGACAGAGAAGCGTGGATTTGACCGTCCCACAACCTCCTCATGTGTTGGACTGTGTTAGACCAGGCGGCAGTGGTTCAGGAGGTAGAGCAGGGTTGACTGGCAACCGTAAGGTCGCTAGTTTGATCCTTGGCTTCTTCTAGCCCGTCGAGGTGTCCCTGAGCAAGGCTGTTGCCTTGTATGGTTGATACCCAAGTCGCTGTTTAAAGGTGTGTATGAATGGGTGAATGGTACACAATAATTGTAAAGCGCTTTGAGTGGCCACTGGTTAGGAAAGCGCTATTTAAATGGAGTCCATTTACCAATTCCCTGAATAGACAAAGGATGATGAGATGATCTGTTTGACGGCTGCTTCAGGTCAGTCTCCTGAGTTTAAAGGAAGGTAGGGCAGCAGCAACAGGGATATCCCTGCCATTCAGAAGCATACACACACTCTGTCTAGTGCTGACAAACACATCAAGTCCATTTGGTGGTGAATAAAGGGAAGAACCGGCCATTCTGAGTGCAGCTGAACCGGTTCTCTGGCCCTGGGAATTGTTTTGGCAAGTCACATAATGGGCAGAAAACATAATAAAAACACCAAAACCTAAAAAAAAACCTGCAGCAGTAAAGGCTTTTGGTCTAGAACTGCAGGTCAATCCAGTAGGAATCCATCATAGAGCCAACAGACGAATACAAATCCAGACACAACCATATCTGGAGAGAGCATGCTCAAAATACCGTTTTACATCTTAAAGAATGGCTTCCGTGTGAGCCAATAGTCTCACTTCATTGACCTTTCAGTAACAGGCCCTGGAAGCCTGGAAATACAGTGAGAGAGTGAGAGAGAGAGAGAGAGAGAGAGAGAGAGAGAGAGAGAGAGAGAGAGAGAGAGAGAGAGAGAGAGAGAGAGAGAGAGAGAGAGAGAGAGAGAGAGAAATTGTTAGAAAAAAAAGATTGAGGAAGACAGGCGAACAGAAAAACAACAAAAGAAAGAAAATTGAGACAGAGATAGCCAGAGACAGGGAGGAAAAAGGGAGCCTTGTCTGTCTGACTGACATAAACCAGGGAGAAGGGGAACATAATGTGGGAACCCCAGGCCCAGGTTGGTTCAGCAGACACCCTGAAGCCTACTGGAGCACACTGCAAGAAACCAGAGCAGGTCCTAGTCTGCTACCAAGAAGCTGTGTGGTACTGCAGAACCGAGAGAGGTAAACAAGGGGAACAGAGGAGGGTTTTATCCAATAGCAAATACAAAAACAGAGAGGCCTCATAGACCATAAGCCCAAAGACTTCAAGGTAAGGACCAATGAGAACGGGTGGACTGGGGAGCCCTAGTGAGCGATGAGGGGATCGTATGGGAGCAGGATCTCCAGTTTAATGAGGCCTGAATGCTTGTAATAATAACGGGTCTTAAAGCAGGACTGAAGGACCTCCAGAGACTCCTCCAGAAGCAGGAGCGGGGCTCCACAGACTGATCCCACTGTGAGGAGAGGGCCTCTCTGTGAGGCAGCCATGATCTCACCACAAGGCCAGGCCGGATTCCATTTGTTTTGTGCACGGATGTGTGTGAATGTGACATCTACTTTTTACAGCCCGAGTGTTTGGTCTCGATCGCTCAGAGCGCTGGTCTTCCACGGGCTTCTTTCTAACCTCTATGAGTACGGGGAGCCGATGTGGACCACTAGCCTGTGATTGTGTGAGTGTTGGGCCTGATCCTCTCCAAACATGAGAAGAAGCTAGGCAGCAGGGCCAAACGGGCCGTTACACTCATGCTTGTTTTAGCTCCCGGCGCCGTAAAAAAAATGACAGGGTTGGTAATTACGACCGTGTATGTCGAGGAGGCTTCATGAGAACGAAGGAGAAGAACTCGCCACTACCGCTTCTCCTACAGCAAGACGAGCAGAGCTTCAGATAGGAAATGCGTTCAATGATACAGGTACACTACCGTTCAAAAGTTTAGGGTCACTTAGAAATGTCCTTATTTTAGTTTTTATCATACATTTATCAGAAATACAGTTAATACATTGCTAGTTAATATTAGTTAATATTCTTGCTGGAAATGGCTTTTTCATGGAATATCTAGATAGGTGTACAGAGATCCATTTCAAGCAACCATCATCCTGTGTTCTAATGTTACATTGTTTAGCTAATCGTGCTGAAAGGCTCATTGATGATTAGAATGCCTTTGTGCAATTATGCTAGCAAAGTTGAATAAACGTGTGAGTTTTCGTGAAGAACAGGAAATTTTCTGGGTGACCCCAACTTTTGAACGGTAGTGTACCATCTATGCAGACCCTTCTGTGTTACAACTAGAACAAAATAAACTAAGCGTTATACTCTGCCCTTATTGGTTGTCATGGTGCCTGGTCCTCACCTGCTGGCCATGTTCCACTCCAGCGCGGGGTTCTGGGAGTTCCTCTCCGTCTCGGCGGCTGCCCCGCCCTTTGTGCCTTCCTTCTCCGGCTTGAGCTGCTCCCACTGGGCCGTGCCGATGTTGATGGACTGGAGGTCCAGCTGGTACTGGCGGTCCTCCACCTCGGATCCAGGGTCTCGCAGGATGCCCAGGTTCAACGCCAGCCTGCCGGGTGAGAGGGAGGGGGGGGCAGAAGGGACGGTTAGGGTTAGGCGGTGTTGGGACATGTTGTTAAACTGTAACTCTCGTCACTAGAACACACTCACCAGGGCTCACGAGTACAAAGACAAAGAAGGGGTGATCGCACGCGAAACGATGATCAAGCAAAACAAAGCCAGAACAATCATTTCAATTATCTTAGACGAGAATGTCATATCCAAGGCCAAATCCAGTGGACGTTGATTCATTTGAAGTCGCGTCATTTGGTGACATAAGGGAAGGCGCGTTGCTGTAAATAAACTTCTCCCAATGGAAAGAAAACTGTTTCCATTCGCTTGGTGGCAATGGCGGGTGTGTGTCCGTGTATGTCCATTTGCGTGCAAGAGACCGTGCTTGGCAGAACAACTGGGGGGGTGGCCGGGGGGGAAACCGATTCCAAAGCCACATCGTACATGCAGTTAACAATGTCTTTAAAACATGTCCAATAATAATAACGACGACCCCGGCTGTATAAAACCCGATACGTGTTCTTGATTTGAGCAGCGGCGCTGGGTCAAGACTATCCTTATTAGAGCCTGTTACCGAGCCCTGTACTGCGGTCCCAACAGTAGACCAGGAAGTCAGTTAGAGGGAACCAGGGGAGCCGCGCTGGCAGCCGGCCTCCGTCATTTCAGCTTCCTTTCCGGTCTCAGGCCGGTCTGATGCCTGATCATGGTAGCTGCGCGCATGTTATCCAGAACGGGCTGTAGGGCTCAATTTAACCCCCAGGGATACACTCACGTATCCAGAGCGCTCACAAATAACCCACGGGGCCTAGTGGAGCGAGATCCTTGAAACGGGGCCTAATTGAGAGCATGCCAGCTTATCATTAGGAGCCGGCATTGTTTGAACCTCTGGCCGGACGGCGTGGAGGTCCGGAGGCCCGGGGGATACGCGGGGGCCCCCTTGCAGGGGCGTGCAGGTCCGTAACGCAGTGGAAGAGATTGGAGAGATACGTCCGCAGCCCCCGCAGGCGCGTTCCTCTGCAGTCGCGGCGCTACGGCGAAGCGAGCAAAATGCTGGCCCAGTCCGTGCCAAGAAACAATGATGTCATCTATTTTGCCTCGAGAGACAAGAACCTGACGAAATCCGAGCGCAAAAAAAAAGAAGGGAGTAATCAAAATCCGACATCTGCATATGACATCAGGGGCCTTCGCTTCATTATGATATGTTTATTTGTGCTAGTGAATTCAAATGAGAGCTTAAACGGCATAAATAAAGGCTTAAAATGGCTACAGATGTACTGACAGCATGAGTGGTTTTATTTGTTTCGGCAACGTCAATGGCAATTTTCACAGAGCGATCTCGCGCGCTTCAGCTACACTGGTAAGGCCGAGACCAGAGCCTGATGTTATGACAATGAGCGCAAACTACCAAAACAACGGCAATGGGAGATCTGAGGTGCATAACTGAGCTGAGCCGGCTTTGTTGACATACAAACAAGTGAAACAGATCCTTAATCAAAATTTGGAACCGCATTTATCAACAGAACACGATCCCACGTCAAGCGGCCGACCCTGTAACGTTTGGGTGGGATGTGTCAGTCATTAGGGCCTCTTGTAACACTACCTCCATCACTGTTTCTTTTTCGCATTAAACAAACCGCAGTTACCTCATGCACTTCTCTCGAATTATCTCTTAACCTCAGCTTATTTAGGGGGACGCGCTCAGTCATAATCAACATGGTGGGGGAGGGGGGGGGTGCACATGCTAAAGTCGCCGAGTGGCTGCATGTTGGGAGGGGGGGAGCTCCAGTGACATAAATAACTACGATAAACATTTGTCTTGGTCATGCAGCCAGTGGAAACTGCTGTGATTTAATATCAAAAGACATACTTCAGCCAATCGCAGGAAACAGGGGGAGCTTCATTTCTCACAAATGAGGAATTTTGGACGTTCCCCTTGGGGTGGATAATAATTGGAACCAGATTCTGTTGTACATGTCGGGCAGGCGAGGAAGGGGGGGGGAAGGAAAAATGCTGTTGGTTTGGAGATTCTGGATTGGTCGTGTGAGGACCACACCGCTCAGGCCGGGGGGAACCGGGAGAGTGGCCTGGGACCGGCTGCTCCACCGAACCGGATAACAGTACATAGAAGCGGTCAGGTTGAGAACCCCCCTCTGCTATGTCTCAGGTGCCATTCTCAGGCGCCTGCTGTGGCCTTCTGGGAAATATGGTGGAGGAACAAGTCAGGAATGACATATACTCTCACAGATGGGGGGCGAGAGAGAGAGAGAGATTTTGTTCTCTCGAACATGAGTTGTTAGATTCGTCCTTGTTCCTCAGCCAAGTCTTTTTTTAATTGCAGGGAAAGACCACAAAAACAGTATTTTTACGAGCAAATTCTGCAATTTATGTGTTAAAAAAATGTATCAAACGCTCCAGCCGTAAGAAAATCCTGTTTCATGGTGATCATGGCTATTATTTCAAAACACATTCGGAATTCTCCTCCTGACAAAGTTGAAACTCAGTCCGAGTTGTGAAAAACCACCGGGACAATCTTTGCATACTCTCCATCGACTCTCAAAGCGTTAATCTAATTTTAAACTTGGAGTTGGAGGACGGTGAACAAAATAATATTGAAATTGCCAAGGGGGTGGTTGTCTGCAGAATGTAGGAGCTGGAAGCAGAGCTGTTAGGGGATGCTATATCATGGGAGAGAACTACATTTCTAATTCGGTCAAACAAGATAAAGACCTATACACAATGGGACGATTACACATTCTGGTCTCAGCCCAGTACGTCTTCGGTGTTTGCATGAATGGGACATGTTCATATACATCTTGAATTATTATGACTATTAAGTATTGAATTGAATGTATTGGAAATATCAACAGTTAAAAAAATTCAATGAACAGTCTTCCTGGACACATTGTCGATATAAATATACACACAGACACATACGCACATACAGACACACACACACATGCAGAATGGATATTAAAGGCCTGTTGCACAGAAGGAAAGAATAAATAACTAAGCGTGCTTGCAGAAAGTTAAAAAGGGGGATTTTTCGAAGGCTTTAATTTCCACACAGAGCTTTTCAAGGTTAACTGTGGTTCAAGGTCATAAAACGAACCGCAGCGGGATCCGGAGCGGCGCTAAGGGGCTGAGAGAGCTGCTGGGTTCAGCCCCCTCCCGAGGTGCTTCTGTGGGGCAGGGTGCATTATCGTGGCCCCTGGCTCTAGGGTCTCTCTCTCTCTCTCTCTCTCTCTCTCTCTCTCTCTCTCTCTCTCTCTCTCTCTCTCTCTCTCTCTCTCTCTCTCTCTCTCTCTCTCTCTCTCTCTCCCTTAACTCTCCCTCACCCTTGTCCCCCACTCAGCCTCCCGCTGCCCCCCCTCTGGGCCACAGGGGCAGGAAGCACCGGGGCAATACCAAGCCTACGGCTTCTGGATCTCGTCACTCTGAAATCCGCAACCTGAACCCGCAACCTCGGACCCCTGTTTTTCACTCCGTTTCCCCTAACAATCACATGCAATACACGTCTGCTTACATGCTCCACAGCGACCCACGTGTTGGTGGACATGTGTGTGTGTGTGTGTGTGTGTGTTTAGTTGTGTTTGTGTGTATGTGTTTGCATAGGCGTGTGTGTGTATACGTGAGCCAGGGCTCTCTGTTTCTGCTCTTCTGTTGGAGCATACATACGAGTAGAGTAGAAGTTTCAGTGCGATCTCAGTCCTAATTCGAGGGAGTCAAGCTAAATTAGCTCTGTACACAGACGTGCTGTGTACTGCGAGATTCTGCGCTCTCTGCTCGAAACGGGGCCCAACTACTGTATATTTAAATGGCAAGAACACAAACCCGATGAAATGCTAACGGTGCACGACTATTTTATTCTGCGGTGTCATTTTTGGCACCGGAGCTTTTATGTATCCACTAAAGCTGAAATAGTAAAAAAAAAATAAAGAGCAAAGTGGACACCAGCTCTCCTACTGGGGTCCCGTACCCACACTGTGAACCATGCAAAATGTAATATTCTACTGAGGTTGGAGGAGCATTTTTCTCCTCGAATTAGCACCCCGCAGCTCCATTTGTGTTTTGGAGACCAACGGCCCTGATGGATTTAATCAGTCCCAGGAGGCCTGTATGCATGCGTTCGTATGTGCGGGTGTGCGTGCGTGTGCGGGGGGGATTCGTACACATTATGATTCATGAAAAGGGCAATTACTTAGTAAGTTAAGCGGCCCTACTGACGGTGGTCCAGCCCCGATTGCCAAAAAAACTCTGCAACTTCTGAGGGGTGGATTTATGACCCCAGTCAAGTCCAATTGCTCCTAATTTGCATCTTCCAATTATAGCAATTAGGGCTTGGAATTAGAATGCTGAGCAGCCCTCCAAGCGTGAGGAGGGAAATGATGTCGTGGAACATGGCAGATCAGCAAAAAGAGGAAAAAAAAAAAGGTTAAGTCACTCAAGAGATTTTTTTTCTCTTCAGGCAGCTGCTACTAAAATGAGTTCTGATGATGGAAGCATTTCAACACAAGCCGCAAGTGAATCAGGCAAAAACTGCAAAAAAGCCACAACAAATTTCTATATTTATGACACAAAGGGGAACGGGGAGTACGGTTGTAAAAGTAAAGTACCGTTGCATTTCTGTGCAGTCCCCGCTATGTTTATGGAGAGCGTGCAGCGGGCCCGGGCAGTTACCCATGGCCACGGGGGTAAGGTGTACATTACAAAGAAGCAAAGCAAAACAATGAATACATCTCCAACCACTGCCATCCCTCCCTGCTGTTCCCAACGGATGCTTGCTCGCTAAAGGTATTCAAACACGAGCATCGGGGCTCGACGACTGGATGTTTCCCCCTCGGACAGGCCTGAATGGGACGGGGGAACCACGACCCCTGGACGCAGATGTCAAGGCGCTATGCTTCCATCCCATACCACCCACCAGAGGACAGCGGCGCGAGAAGCAAGCGGTGCCGGTGAAGAAAGGGGCCCACTGTTTACAGTGACGCGGTGTATATACTAAAAGTCAGTGTTTGCACTTAGATTTCAACATCTTAATTGCAGGAGTCATTTATCTCTCCCCTGCAGTTTACATGTCAAGGGAAGCTACGCTGTTATAAACACCGCCGGTGCGATGCGGCCGTCGGCAACGTAGAGGAAGCTGGCTAACGTGTGTGTGTGTGTGTGTGTGTGTGTGTGTGTGTGTGTGTGTGTGTGTGTGTGTGTGTGTGTGTGTGTGTGTGTGTGTGTGTGTGTGTGTGTGTGTGTGTGTGTGTGTGTGTGCATGTATGTGCGCGCCACCACGCAGAAGACGTCAGTCGTGCCTGGTTACAGTTGATGGGCTCATCCTGCTGGGGCCTGCCTGCAACAGGGATGCTGGCATCGCGTCTTCCTGTTTGTAAAGCTGCCGTCGTACACATCGAGAAGATGATGGATGGAACTCCGTCGTGGGGTTTATTTTGATTGGACGTTTGATGGTGTTTTGAGGATTTTTTTCATTCAGATTCCAATTCAATCCCCATGATACTTTGTCTCAACCTCACACGATGTCGGCATAGACAACAAACCAAGGATCCCAAATGACTATCCTGAATTACTAAATACATTGAATTGCATATTGATGTTCGTCTTAAGTATTTCATTGTGCTGAACGGCCACGTGGTGTTGCACTGCAAAGTGTATCAAACACCCACGTAGGAATTAACCCTAATACTCACCATTTGGTCTGCAATATGTTCCTGAGCATTGACCAGCAGTTGATGGGATGTATTTCAGCTCAATACTTGTTTGTATGTCGTTTACACAAACACCTCCAACCAAATCCCCTAAGAAACACCACTTGCACAGAACTGTATGAGTCTGTTTTGCTTGGACTAAACATACCCTTAAACATCACAACCATGGAAAAATATAACACACACACACACACACACACACACACACACACACACACACACACACACACACACACACACACACACACACACACACACACACACACACACACACACACACACACACACAATATCCTATCTGGCTGCTGTTTGCAGGTAGCTCTAAACACAGAGCATTCCTGGCTAATGGGGACAGTAATTCATCCTTTGAAAAGACACCGACGTGGAGCTGGTTCCCCTGGATCTGGAGGTCCATCTGCTCTGGATCCGGCAGGACATGTGCCTTGGATTCCCCACCAAGCTAGTAGGACCCACACACACACAAACAAACACACAGCAGTACTGTGTGTTTGTGTTTTGTGTGTGTTGCGGTTACACACAAACATGTATGTGCATATGTAGGATTGTGCGTATGTAGATGTGTGTGTGTGTGTGTTTGTGTGTAACAGCACTTAACAATGCTACACTCTTTCTCCTCGGAACCGAGTGGGCCGGCGCTAGTGAAATCACTTCCTCTGTTAGCACTAACATGTTGGACATGCTTCCTCCCTACCCTGAGAGGCAACATAGAGCTGCTTTTATAAAACATGTCAGCTGGGTGTTTTAGGAGCCCGTCTCTGATGCCGAGGTGCTAAGGGAATGCTTGGTTGACTTCCTCCGACCTTGATTCAAACCAGATCCACGTCCCAACCCGGGTAATTCTGCAATGACGTAATGCCTGCGCCATTTTAATTTGAGCGGCCTTATCTTTAATTAATCACTAAACACATGCATGAAAAAGATTATTCGTAACTGGCTGCAGTTGGGAATGTGGCAGGGATGGCCAGCCCTGATCTGGCCTTCATATACAATCCCTCCCATCACACTAAAGTACAACAGACACATGCCTCAATGCTACTTTAACACTAATTAAAGGAAAATAATCGTTCTTTCCCCTCAAAAGAAGAGTGTAGATCAAAAAGCTTTCGGCGGGTCTCTGGCTTATGCACAAGGCCTTCTCAATGGTCCGGCTGAAAAACATCACAAGCTGGGCTACAAAATAATAATAAAAACCACTTGGGAATATTTTTTTTTGTTGTACAGCTGATGCAGTTTAAAGTGGATTGACGCATGTTATCAGAGAAAACAGTAATTGCACAGCTGTGCTTCACATGTTGCTGGGCCATTGCTACGGTTTTAGTTCACTCAAAGTAA
>NC_044058.1:14087668-14297668 GCF_902167405.1 Gadus morhua
CACACACACACACACACACACACACACACACACACACACACACACACACACACACACACACACACACACACACACACACACACACACAGTTACTGAGATAAAATACGTGTTCTTAGAAAAGCATGCAACTAATTAAATTATTTGTTGGCATAGATAAGTTATAGAAAAGCAAATCGAAGATTTTAAACAAAGTGCATTGGCAAGCCCCGCTTCTCCAACGCCTCAATGTTTGTTGGCGAAGAAGTTCAGCATTTACCAAGGAGACAACCGTCCTTGGAATACAAACATCTACCAACAACCATCATAGACACATCTTGACCCGTAGCTTACGTCATCTACCACTTGAACCCTGACCGAACAAACCCAGTACAGCCCCAGTACAGTCAGTAACTCCAAGGCCAGAACTATCAGCATTCCCCTGGACAGTGTTGTGTCCAACGTCTGGCCCACCATGCTGCAATATGACTGGCCGGTCAGAGAATCCCTGACAGCCCAGTGACGGTCTGAAACACAGCACTACGCAGGATGCTGGACTGTCAACATGTCACGGAGATGGAGGTCAAAGACACTGGAGCGGGCCAGGATGGTGTCAGAGACACACATACATTTTACTGATGACACATTGTTGATATGTTATACAAAACACACCCAACACTTGAATTGTACACACACATTGAATTCCACATCTGTAGTTATGAATGAAAATATGAATACACACACACACACACACACACACACACACACACACACACACACACACACACACACACACACACACACACACACACACACACACACACCAACACACGTTTAGGGACACCTTTAGAATGTGCGAATTGAAAGCTTCAGCAGAGTGGGCAGCCATTCATATAACCCCCACATCCTGCCTCAGGATGACACACACACACACACATGCACAAACACACAGCCCGGTCCTGTAGTTCAGGAGGTCTTCCCGGGTTCAGGGTCTTTGTTTGAGGCGGGACAGCTGAGGGGTGATCCCGCTCTCCTCTGTCAGCGCCCGGCCGGGCCCTGACAGACAGCCGGATGCCCGGCCACAAGGACAAAGTTCCGGGAAGCTGTGGTAGAAGGTCTGTCCCCCCTGGGTGCCACCGCGGCACGCCACGGCACGGCACGGCACTCCGCCGCTCACACGCTGCTGGAGGCTTTGTGGGGGGACGGAGGCCTGAGGTTGGCTGGGATACGTCAGCAACCCAATGAGAGAGGACACCATGAACGGCCGTCCGACAGCTCGGTTTGTCACGCTGGGTTGAACACAAACAAGTGCATCGGAATATGTTGAGCACTGATGAGTGGGTGAGGGAGTCAGCCCGTCCTCATGATTACAAACGGGGTTGACCAGTGTCTGGGTGGTGGTGTACGTAAAGACCGATTCTCTGAACAACAGCCGCTGAAGTGTATGCTGCCCCCTGTGGTCCCGTGACAGCCTAACTAGCCTCCGACTCATCTCCCGCGCGTTTTCAACGTTTCTCACATGCAGAAAAAGGTCCCTAAATGGGGCTGGCCTCCCCTTTAAATCCTAAATCCCCCTTTTCCCCTCGCAAACCTCTAAGTGCAGCCTGATGAATACAAGTGTTGCGGTGTGGCTTCTCGTAGAGGAGTAGCCCTGAGAATAACATCAGAGAGGCCACAGATATTTATGGAATGAACCGCAGGCTGTATACACAGAAGTCGGCAGACACCACAACACAGCGCAAGATGCAGCGCACGGGCTGCAAGGCTCCCTTGCTCATGGGTACACTCATGTGTACGTGCACACACACACACACACACACACAGACACACACACACACACACACACACACACACACACACGCGCGCACGGGATGTTTCAGATGATTTCCCAGATAGCCGTATGGTGACTCGTCAAGTGAGTCAGGTCAAATGTAACAAGACAGTGTAAGCAGGATGGTTACAATGATTGTCATACTAAATCCAATAACGCTAATGTTTTTTTTTTTATGGATTTATAGTTTCTGTGGCTCAACATTTTCAATTGAAACATCATACATGCCTGGTCTGTCAGGGAAGCAAGGTAAATGATAAACCCAAATCACAGTTTTTCTGTATGGTTGGGACTGTGAATCTGTTCTTAGGCATTCAGTCAAGGATGACGGTGTCTGGTAGTGTGGCCTGCAGTTAATAGTGTAGTCAGAAACAGACCCTCGGAGAGAAGAACCCAATGCTCTCGCTCTACCCAGTGGTCCGGCTCTCTGTTGAACAGATCAAAGATAACATTCATCTGCTGTTCAGGACCGCCACTCAACACAACTCAGAGCTGGCGGCTCACTGCACGCCACTTGTGGTGGCATTGCTGTACGGGTGAAAATAAGATCTATCTCAACCTTTAATGTTACAAGACATGTCTGCTGAATCATTTGGGATCAAGAGTAATCCAGCTGTTATACATGTTTCTCCAAAAGAAAAAAAGAAATATGGCAAATATCGCACCCATATTTGGGTCAAATAAAGGTAAGTGTGGATGAAATTCTTGAATTCCATCCACGTCGAGAGGGATGGTCCAAGGCTACATTTATGGCTGACGTTCTAACATTTCCTCCGCACTTCCCTAGATGAACTCTGATCTGGAGCTCTCTACAACCCGTACTACACGTTCTTAATGTCCAGCTCCACCCACACAGGTCACAACATAGGTCCTTTGGAAAATGTTAATGAAAAAAAAAAAGACATATTTTCTCAGGCTTGTCCACCTCCAGAAATTCTAAAACAATTATGATCATGCATTAATCCTTAGGGTTGGGGTGAGGAAAAATATCACTTTGGCGTTTGAAAAAAACAATGTTTGTTCTGGTTGACCCTCCCTTCTTGCATGTTCTCGCTCTGTCTCGCCTGTCTTTGTGTCAACCCGAGGTCCACTTGGCCTGTAGACTGCAATGAGTGGGAGTTACATCAAGAAACAAACGCTACAGGGTTGATTTAGCGTTGTCCGTGAACGGCCCGATCGCCCTAGGACAGCTTTGCATAACCACGACGACCAAGGAATCATTGCGGTAAAGGTGACCATGGCCTCTAGGCCTGCCATCGATCTTAATGCTGTAGGAAACCTTTAGCATTACTAACCCGAGTTTACCTCAGCCTGACTCCTCCTTGAATCTGCTTTCTGGGGCTCGGCTGGCTGAGGTCCAGCTCACTTCTCATGGCGCTGTGCCATATCCCTTTAAGAGCCATGCAAAGCCCCTTTCCCTGCCCCCCCCCCCCCCCCAAACTAAAGTACCCTGATGGACTACTGAGTTACATTATGGTGATTGAAACATTTGCCTTTAATATGCTGTAACTGCACAGAATTTATGGCAATCATGTACTGCACAGCGGAATCAGATGGGATTTTTTTTTTATTTGAAGAAAAGCTCTGTTTTTAGATTTGGAGTCATTAAAAATGGCTCTTAAAGGCTGTGCCAGTGCCGCACGCAGACCAACTCAAAGATCAAAACATCTATTTAGCCAAAGAAGGAGCAGTGCAATTAGAGAGATTTAGTAAGTTGGTTTCTCCCACAGTTAAGTTTTAATGACATGCTGGCATATTTTCACTAAAGCACAAGATAAATCATTAAGGGTGTTGGACAGTAAACTGAACCGTTTTTGGTTGCTATTCCTTTTTTCAGACGAAAAAACCAAAGTATAGAAAGCAATCCTCAGTTGAACAGACTAAATCATATCAACAAAATCAGGAAAGAGCGACACAAACAACCAGTTGGATCTACAATCCCTCATTGGCAAAGTCACAGCTACTGCACACAGAATAGCAGTGTACACGTTTTACAACTCTATTTCTTCCTCGACTATAGTTAAAAGCACCCATTTGCGGTGCACAACAATTATCACCTATAAACGAGTTTGATGGGTACGGTTGGACTGGGCGATGCATACTTCAGGCGTGGCGACTCGGTCGGGGGAAGCTCTCAGCTCCTTAACCCAGCACTCCGCGACGCTCTCCGCCAGACAGATGTTACGCAGACGAGGAACCGGCGGCCATCATTGCCTACGAAAACAGTTTACTGTTTTAGCTTCTAGGCGGCCGGCAGCGCTTCAAAAGAAGCTCCTAAATCACCTTATTATAAGTGCAGGTGCCGGGTGTCACTGTGTGTGGCCCGGCTAGCTCCATCGTCGTCCCGCCACCCGTCCCCGCTCCCCTAGGCGGCGGTGGCAGCGGAGCGAGGCGGCTGCTCCTCGCCGAGGTAAACAAACAGGGAAATGGGGCACTTGGCAGCAGACTAAAGTGAGCGATGAGGCAAGTGTGCAGCGAAGCTTCTAATGAATCATTTGCTGGGAAACCGGTTTGCTTTCTTCATTATGAGGGGGACGGGGGAAAGAAAACATGCAGAGGCGAATGATTGTAATAAAGAAAGAGAGAGCGGTTCAAGGAAAAACAAAACGAAGAGGGGGATTTTAAAGGGGATGTGAACACAAAATCGTTTTGTTTTTTTTGACATGGTATGATGTCTTGTATGATCTTCAACAAAGTTATCTAAAGCCCCTACACACATGCAGTCTTTCCCTTCAATGTTCACGAACATTTCCTGCGTAGGGTTATGGGAGCAGGGGTCAAAATTCCGGGAAATCTGCACCACCAATTTGCGCGCTCAAGACCCGGGGACATTTCCGGATGACTGCCGGTAGGGCCGTGTTGTGAATGAAAGCGTTCACATTGCCGGGAGAGGCACCTAAAGGTTTACGTCTGTCTGACGTAAGAAACGTTTAAGTGGAGCGAGCAGATTCCGAAATTAGGGCTCGCCTGCCAGTCCGCGAGTTTAATGGCAGCTGGCATCCCTGTGTTTCATTACCGCCATCTACTGGACTGTCTCTTGGCCCATTCTTTCCGGCATTGTTATGCCAATGTGGGAACCAACACAAGACGGAAACTGAATGTGTGAATAGAGTGTTTGCCCCTAGAGCTCAGTTCTGTCAGTAACCCGGAAGCACCGCCATTATGGAGATACTGGACTGAAACAACCAAATTGATTACATGTTGAAAGTTCAATTTAGGCCGATTTGGGACGTCTTAACTACAGAAAAGTTCATGAAAACGTGTGGAAGCTGCTAAGGTATGCAGAGAAGGAATTAGTCAACAGGAAAGTTTGCAGTATTTTGAGAAATTATGGTTACGACGACCCCAAATCTAGTTGTGTTCTTTTCGAATGCATAACAGAGATGACATTGAAGTGCTTCAGGAAAGGCACTTCAATGTTACAACAAAGGGACAAAGGGTCTGTGTGGATGCTTGGATCTCTGTCTGGGCAGCGGTTGATGTTGATGGACACGTCATAGAGAGGGTAAAGCTTCTCAGACACAAAGTTAACACCATGGTGTGTGGCAAACTTCATGTACAACATTGCTCATTATAACGCTCATACACAACAACGATACTAGCTTAAAGCCACTTCTTTCTCGATCTCTCAGCCCAAAACCCATTTCTATAAATCTTATTGTT
Source organism: Gadus morhua (assembly GCF_902167405.1). NCBI lineage: Eukaryota > Metazoa > Chordata > Actinopteri > Gadiformes > Gadidae > Gadus > Gadus morhua. The sequence continues at coordinate 14,093,139 of NC_044058.1, forward strand.
CGAATATGGGTTGAAACAGGGGGTTCCCTTACACTTCAAATTATATTTATAATACATGAGTTGAGGATATCTCCATATCTATGTGAGAGTGAGATAGAGAGAGAGAGAGAGAGAGAGAGAGAGAGAGAGAGAGAGAGAGAGAGAGAGAGAGAGAGAGAAAGAGAGACAGAGCTTCAGAGACAGAGACAAAGACAGAGAGAGAGAGAGAGAGAGAGAGAGGGCTGATATCCTGCAGGTCGTGGTGTGGTTCGTTTCCTACGCGGCGCGAGCAGAGATTAGTCCACACGAGAAGCAGCAGGACCACCTAGTCCTACCACCGGAGTGGACGTAGTAGCAGCACCAGTAGAGCTGGCCGGGGACCGTGGTGCAGTTACCGAGGGGACCGGTGATGACGTGAGTGCTCTGAAGCTTCGAGCAGCATCATCACCTCCAGTCTCCCCGCGGCCCGGCCTTCACTCCCAGCCAGCCTCTGCATAATGGAAACTAGGAGCAAGGAACACCGCCGACCAGACAGTTCTATTTAACAGTAGAGGATGGAGGACACCCCAAGTGCCATGTTTGTTGACAAACTATTTACTGCGGTTTGCCCAATTGCAGTTGGTTTCAAACCAGTGGGTGTGTCCTGGTGTTAAAGTAGTGAGCTGCCTGGCAGACTATGATATTATGATTGGTCAGAATGGCAAACTCCGTCAATTTCTCACCATCTCTATTTACAGAACTTTAGAGAAGGCAAACAATTATACAATCGAGGTCAAAGTGTGTGTAATGGAGGCTAATGAGCACATCCATTTCCCATCCACGCATTCACACACGCAGACAAGCACAAACACACACACACATACCGATTTCCAAAAATCCCAAACAGTCCAAAAATGAGATTTATGTTCACACAGTCTTCTTTTTTTCTTCGTCTCTCTTTCATTGACCTTTTTTTGGAAGCCCGTGCGGCCTTCGGAGCGGCGCTCCCTCCCTACCCAGCTCCTCCAGCTCCTCCAGCTCCTCCAGCCCGCAGCGGTCCCGCAGCGGTCCCACAGCGGTCCCGCAGCGGTCCCGCAGCGTGGCATGCGATGGGACGCTGCAGCGTGCCAGCATCTGATTAGTGACGAGCCGGGCCCGGCCAGGCGGAGCTGTGTTTATCTGCCGACGGGGGGATCCCCGTCACTGGCTCTTATGATGATATGTGTGCGGGCCAAGCCAGGCAGCCTTTCAACGGTAATAGAGGGGTTGGTTGACTGGCTGGCTGGCTGGCTGGTCGGGTAGCTAGCCACAGCACAGCAGTGTGGAAACGGCACCCACGATGGCGGGAAGCTGTCACCGTCGACGACGTCGCGTATAAAGAGAGAAAATGTATTTTTAAAGGGACGGTTATAGGAAGCGTGTCCTTAGGTAGGGCAGGTGGGAAGGAGTATTGAAAGAGCAGAAGACGGAGTCATGCTGAGACACAGATGTCATCCCTTACTCATGGCTGTGCAACTGACTACTGCTCGGCTCATTTCCATGGAAACCATGAGACACGTGCAGATCAAAATCCAGACCGAGCCCAACCAAAAAAAGAAAAAAGAAAAGGGAAATGCTGTGTTTTGCGGCGAAGGGATGCTCCCCCGATCCCAAATGAGAGAGACGATGAGGTAACGGCGTGATGGAATCTAAGACTGTTCCATCTCGGTGCAGGACTGTGGAAAATGACACGCATCTGTACACAAACAGCCACAGGAAAACACCCGAGCACATGGGGAAATATGTGCAGACAAGAGAAGGTGAGCCACAAAGAGACTAATATACACCTACGTTTGGGTTCAGATCCGCACGCACACAGACACACACACTTTTCAACTGTCATACTTCTCTTAAGTGGCTTAAAGTGTTCTTGGAGGATTTGAAACTGCTACACATGTGGAACCCTTCTTCCCCTAAAAGGTCTTTAAAAGGTCTTGCGTGGATGGTCTTAAGAGGGACCACTCAACGTTAATTTAAACTATTAACATAGAAGGGGCTTCATTTGACCAGATGCCTGAGACTATGAGCAAATTGTTCCATGAACAAATAAAACAAAACAAAATTAAACTAAATGAATAAATAATAAAAACGTGATATAAGTGAGACTTGGCGGAGAAAAAAATTCATAAAGCATTAGGTGCATGAACTCTCTCTGACATTCAGCCTTAGCTCTAATACAATAAGCATTAGCTAAGAGAGTGAAAAAGAGAGAGAGAGCAAGAGAGAGACAGAGGGGTTGGTAGGAGCGATCTGTGAGGTTTGACTCAAACCACAAGAAAGTCAAGAGGCTGAAGGCATGCTGGACATTTCCCTGGGTATCGGCTTTTCCAAGTCCGGAAAATGATTTCAGCTGTGTCAATTGACGGAGACCTTATATGGCGCGTGATTGGAGGAGGAGGTGAGGAGACAGGAGGAAGGGGTACGTGTGTGTGTGTGTGTGTGTGTGTGTGTGTGTGTGTGTGTGTGTGTGTGTGTGTGTGTGTGTGTGTGTGTGTGTGTGTGTGTGTGTGTGTGTGTGTGTGTGTGTGTGTGTGTGTGTGTGTGTGTGTGTGTGTGTGTGTGTGTGTGTGTGTGTGTGGAAGCCACAGGGGTGCCGGTCCTCTCAGGGAGCAACACGTCCAACACCACATGATCAAATAAGCGCAGTGCTTGGTATCCACTTTACCTCACAGACCTTACAGCTCAACACGTTTATTTGAGCTTCTTACGGGAGGAGGGGCTGGGGGGTCCATCCACTCTGCATGATAAATACACAGAGGACCCCCAAAATGTTTAGCATGAAAGGGAAGCTGAGACGTGTGTGTATGTGTGTTTGCGTGCGTGTGTGTGTGTGTTCGTCTGCGTGCGTCTGCTGCGGGAACACACAGGAAAGACATTGGGTTTCACACAGAGTGGCACCCTGATAGGCCCAGCATGTCAGGATGTTTACGCTGCGTATACACGCCGGCCACTCCACCCCAGTTTAGTCTAAACGCGGCGTCGGGAGGGGGTAAATTGAATTCCCCGCCGCACTCTTCCAGGGTGGCATTAAATCCTGAGGTAATCATTTGATCTATGGTAGACACTAACATCACGGCTGCGTGCTCGTAGATCACTCGTCCGATTATGACGTTGGATGTAATTAGCGGTGCCTCTCTTAAAGGATGCAGCTGTAAAGCGCATGGCTACCGGCGCGCGGAGGCATATTTCTCCCCTGCATGATTACAGATTGTCAATGTACGTTTTCCTACGCGGTGCAGGGCGAGCGCGCTCAGCCAACAGTGTCTGGTATGAACACAGAGGGCCGCTAAGTGCTCTGCCACGGCACAGAGGACTCCAAACACAGGAGCATCAGTCAGGGCAGCCGGGGGCCGCGGAGGCTGTGAACAGGGGAGGTGGGAAGGGATCATTCCTGGTTGGAAGTGTGTGCGTGCATATGTGTGTGCGCATAAGACGATGATAAATTAGCTCTGCAAAAAACTACGCCTGCAGAGTGTGTGTGTGTGTGTGTGTGTGTGTGTGTGTGTGTGTGTGTGTGTGTGTGTGTGTGTGTGTGTGTGTGTGTGTGTGTGTGTGTGTATGAATGCATGTATGTATGAAAGTATGGGAACGTTTTTTTGCACATTTGTAGGTATGTATTTACGTATATGCAGATATGTATAAATGCACGTTTTTTTGCACATTTGTAGGTATGTATTTACGTATATGCAGATATGTATAAACTGCACGTAAATACATACATGAATGCATGTATGTATTTACGTGCATGTGTGCATTTATATGTATGCGTGGGTGCATGTATGCATGCATGAATGCATGGGAGCTATGCGGGTAACAGAGCCACAGAGCTGCCGCTCCTCTCAGTACCAAAGGAAGAACAGCACGAGCCAATGTGGGGGGAAATTGCAAAGTGGGCCCAACTTATTTTCAGGGTCAAAGAACTTCTATGATCATTTTCCATGCCCACAAGGTCATCGCTCAGCGGGCCTGCATGACACGTGTCAACAAAACAGATGCTGCTGCAGTCTCCATGGCGACGCGGCGAGTAAATCTCCCTTGAGCGGCACTAGCCCGACTCGACCAAACAAACAACAACACACTCCAACACAGCGCACGGTCCAGATGGACGAAAAACAATGAGATGAAAAAAATGAAGAGAAACTAAGAACAGAAATCACCCATGTGGATGGAAAACAGTAGCTATGGTAACTGATCAATAACATCATTGCCTCATACATCAAAGCGTTAGAGCGGGGCTCTCTGGAAGACATTTAGGCCGTGTTGCGCCGAGCGCAGCACTTCTCTCCATCGCTCCCCCCCCGATGGCTTTGGAGCTGTCAGACGGGCCCCCCCCCCCCCAAGGACCCCCCTGGACCCCCTGTACGCCCCTGTGCTGCATGCAATCTCTATCACGCTGACACTTCACCCAACTGAAGGCAGCAATAAAGACCGGAGTGGCCTCACCTCGTCTTTGGGCGTTTCTAAAAAAATATTGGGGGGGGGGGTCGTGGTTTGAGGGGGGTTGGTGATGTTTTTTTTTGGTCCACCTTTCTTTCTTCTTTCCACAGTTTCCCCCCCCCCCGTTCTTTCCCTCCGCTCTGGGCTCCCTTTGTCAGCTCAGCGCTCACCAGCAGCTGTACAAGGCATTAGGCATCACTTTTATCTCGCTCATTACATATGTTTGCCAGCTCCATCTCTGCAACCCCCCCAGCACCCCCCCCGCATCCACCTCCCTTCTATACACAGCACACACACACACACACACACACACACACACAAACACACACATACACACTCACTCAGGCATGTGGACACACATGGTGGGGCCTGCGGTTTTCAGGCAGCTATGACACAATCCAGACGCTCTGGGCTGCCTATGGCGGGAAAATGTGTTTTGCGCTGAGCTATTTCCGTCAGAAGTCCGGTCTCTCCGCGGCTCCCAGCTTTGATCCACATGGCAAGGGGGGGAGGGGGGGTTTGTATCAACAGTCTTGTGTTACAGTTGGAGGGGCCGATGGACCCCCTAGGTGTCACTCAGGCCTTTTCTTTTATCGCTGGGGGGTGAGAAAGGAAGGGGGGGGGGGGGGGGGGGGGGGGGGGGTTGGACACTGCACACCCTCAGGCATCAGAGTCGCCCCGGTCACACGGGATGTGTGCGTGTACATGCAGGCGCACACACATAATGACGAGACGGAGACTCGGCCACACACCCTGATCCAAAGGACCTGCTCATCTCATCGTGGCTCTGATGGAGTGATGAAATGAGGTCAATCGGCACAACTGAAGGCGAGAAAGCATGTGTGTGTGTGTGTGTGTGTGTGTGAGTGTTTGAGCAAGAGGCAGAAGGGGAGAGCGTGCATGCGTGTGTATACTAGGTCATGAATGAGCTGTAAGTGTGTATTGGCATTTGGCTATTATGATAAAGCTGGGAGTGAGTGTTAGGGGATGCTTTACTACTATGAGGCGGGGGGGGGGGGGGGGGGGGTTAACCCTAACCCTAACCCTCCACAGCATCGTTATGGCCAAACAGCCTTAAAAGGGGGTCTAGCACAAGGCGCTCCCCAGGGGGCATTGAGGATGGTAAGGGGGACTTACTGGTAGATGTCTTTGCGCAGCACGGTGCGGGAGAGGGGGTTATCTGCCTGGGGGGCCATGCTGACGGAGCCCAGCTTCAGCACCAGGGTGTCTTCTTTGCTCTGGTGGGACTCTACCGGATCACACACAAACACACACACGCGCACACACACACACACACACACACACACACACACACACACACACACACACACACACACACACACACACACACACACACACACACACACACACACACACACACACGCCGCAGACACACAGACACACGGGCATGCATGTTTTAGTTTGTGGTTCTCTTTGCAGTGTGGATTTTGCACACCAACGGTTCTCATGGAGACACAAATATAAAACGTAGACACAGACACAAACACACACACACAGCGAAGGCAGTTTTAAGTTGTATTTATAGTTGTAAATGTAGAGACATGCACGTTTGTGTGACAAACCCAGTCACAACAGAGCATATAACCTTACCGTTGCGCAATAAAACCAGCAGACACAACAAGCATTGATCAATGACTTTCCGAACAATAGTGGCACTGTAACACAGCCATGTACGTATCCACTGTGGGTTCCTGCGCTACCGCAGCCATTCTTCTTAGGGAATGTCTCTCCATGCTAATGTGGTGGCTTTGCTGTGTCTGGATGGCTGTGACAAGGGCTTTTATCGAGACACCGCCGCAGCCCAGGACAAAGCGCCCCAATAGAGTAATGCTCTCTGGAAACGCACCCGTTTTCCACATGTTGTGCGGCGGGCCCCGGTCTCTCAGGAGGGACCGCAAGTGCGTTTCGTAGAGAAGCCTAGTGCCTAGTAGTAGACAGACTTGTCCCCCTACCTGTGGCGGTGTGTTTGTCCTGCGTCCCGGGGCAGAACACTCGGATGGTGCTGGTGTTGATGTAGATGAGGGGCAGGCAGCGGGAGGTCAGGGCGTGGCTCCTCATTGGCTGGCCCGACGACTTGCCCCGCTCGCGGTAACGCCTCGGTACGGTGGCCTGGAGGGAGGATTGGGCTTTCAATTTGCATAGAGCATGTCGGTGGTTTGTGAATGTTAAAGAAAACTAAAAAAAAGTCGAGTAAACATGTTCATTCAAAAGTGTGTAAATGGATAAAAAGTGTATTATTATACATTTGAATATAACATTTAAAGCAACTCTTTATTTATTACAAGTCGGATTTGACATTTGAATTAACACTTCTTATGTCCGCAGGTCCTCATGAATGTCCTCATCAATCCGAAGGCCACTGCTCCACAGGACTCCTACCTGGAAGAGGCCCATGACGGCGGCCATTAAGGGACAGGAGAGCACCACGTCGAAGGGCTGGGCGGTCAGCAGGATCTCCCGCAGGTACTGGGGCGATCCGTCCGCCAGGGGGTCTGCCGCCCCCCGCTGGCCCCCCGCCATGCTGCAGCCGCGCGGGGGGCGCTCGGGCCGCTCGGGCCGCGTGGTCAGCTTGTGGCGGACGTTCTTGGTGACGGCCTGGGTGTAGGTGATGGAGAGGAAGCCGTGCTGCTGGTGCGACCCCTCCAGGACCCGGGCTGCCGTCTGGCCGGTGACGAGATACAAAACTCACTGTAACGCGCTGCCGAGGCCCACAGACTGGAGCAGTCGCACAGAACAAGGTGGGATTATATGAAGGGGGGATAAGGGTGCCGAGTCCTATTTCACTGAGGGAGCTGACTTCCAGAGATGGACATACTTATGGACTGGAGGGGGAAATATCTTATATGGAGATCATGCACAACTGTTCATGAAATTATAGCATTCTGGTTATCTTTTTTGGTCGATAAAGGTCTACATCACAGAGGACATGATAGGGGCGAATACAGCTGCAGCTGAAGCACACTGAAGTTAATTATCGGTCTGGAGGCATGCAAGGGCCCATAATTAACGTTGGGATATATGAATGTGTTCACCCGCTTTACTACACCTCTGTGATGAAGGCCTATTCAAAAATAGTCAAAACAGAAAGGGTTGTTCAGTCTCGGTTTCATGAAGATAGACCAAGTTAAGTTGTCTACTTTACACACTAGTATGTATTCATTGTGTCTTTAAAAGACATAGGAAGCGATTTTCCAAGGGAATTATCACGTGCAGTAAAGTAGGTACTCTGTGGATCCCCTGCAGTCCAAACAAGACTAATGTCCCACCAGGAAGTCAGCCCTCATCAGTGTGGTCCATTGATCTAGCAAAGCAAGCAAAGCTAAATCTACTGCTGGAAGGGGAGCGCGATGACAGTACATCTACCTAGATGCTGTGCTTTAAAGTTAAAGACTGAAGCTGTGAGTCAGCCTCCTCTATGAGACGCCATACTTCAAGCCTGCGACTACAGCCAGCAAAGCACTGTGCTCTGAATTAGTGGCAATGCTTCTTGCTCACCACAAAGGCAAAATCTCCGGCCTAATGAATGATTTGCAAACTTAATTACAGCATAGAATTTATTGAAACAAGGCAATAAGCAAAGAAAATAAACTCCAAGTGGACCATGATTAAATGGAATATATCACAGAAGGGAGCAGTCCCGTTTGTTACCCTGGACAACGTTTGCTGGAACTTCCATTAACAGTGCCGCTTATTTATTAGCCCTTAGCCAAACAGGCATCCAATTGATCAAAATTAAGTATAAGTGAAGTCAACTCTGCGAGTCAGAATTTAGGGAGTGATAAAGTAAATATATACCATATTAATATCTTTGTAGAAACAAAGTAGATCTGGAACAATGTAAATCAAGAAGGCAGCCTGAATGGCTACAGTCTGGCATAGTGCAAATACATGAAACAGAAACACTGATGGCAGATTCAATTTCACTGCTCTCAGACTGAGTCGCCCTTAGGACTCGGAAAATATGTTGCGACAACCACCTGAAGTGGTTACTTGAACAACAATGTGTAGCTACCACCTCGGAGCACAACGCTTCAATAGGAGAGTTCAAAAGAACTCTTATGGCTCCATAAGAACCATATCAAAGCATTGCGCTCATGAGAAATCTACCTGAGGGCTGCTCTGGAACCATGAATACAATTTAAAACAAATGATGGCACTGTTGATGGAAGCTGAGCAGAGTCAACCAAACCAGAGAGAGAGAGAGAGAGGCAGAGAGAGAGAGAGAGAGAGAGAGAGAGAGAGAGAGAGAGAGAGAGAGAGAGAGAGAGAGAGAGAGAGAGAGAGAGAGAGAGAGAGAGAGAGAGAGAGAGAGAGAGAGAAGAGAAAGTATGAGAGGGGGAGAGAGCGGTAGAGAGAGAGAGAGAGGGAGCGATAGAGAGGGTGAGCGGTAGAGAGAGAGAGTTGGATAGAGCAAGCGGTAGAGAGAGAGAGAGCGAGAGCGAGCGCGAGGGACTAGGAAGAACTTGGTTCTTACAGGGGGGAAAAAGCCAGAGAAGTGGCTGAAAGAGTCCTGCTTGCTGACGGGTCGAACCAGCACCGTTCGTCTGTTCAGCTTGTCAGTGCAGGATAAGATCACTCCTCCACAGCCGCCCACGCTCCGCACACCCTCTGCCGGACTGGTGGGTGAGGAGCAGAGAGGAGAGGGCCAGCATGATGGACCAAGGAGATGGAGGAAAACCACAGATGGGAGAGGAGAAGGGGATAGAGCCAAAGGGGAACAGGGTGGATGAAGTAAGGAGAAGAAGATAAGGGACGGAAATAAGATGGGAGATAGGGACCGATCAAGAGGAGATGGGAGGGGGGGGGGGGGGGAACACAAGGGATTGGGGAAGAGGAGAGCAGAAATGAGCTTGGAGCTGGGAGATTATTCCAGCAAATCAAATTAGGGAAAAAGAGAACTGATTACAACCAAAAACAGCAATGTAGGTTGAACTGGGCTGACATATCGAGGGCAAATGGTCTCATGCTATCCAAACATGCCAGGGCTCTGATAGGAACACTGTTGTATCCAATGTTTGGGTGAGCCTTGCTGGGCCAGGATCAGGCTTGGAGATTGTTCAACATTCAAAAGCCGGCCCTATCTGAGCGTTGGCTTCAGGTGTTTACGTTGCACCTGTGCCCCTGATGTCATCCAGCATGAGACCGTTTCCACACAAGCCGTATTGTGATGTTGTCATCGAGCGACTGGAAGAGCCACATCACACAGCCCTCGTACTCCCGCCCACAGAAAAACCGCAACCACCATTTTAAAATCTTTTTTGGCTTGGAGCGCTCAGCCAATCGGCACAGCTGGAGAGACATGGGAGAGTTCTGAATTGAATTTAGCTCTAATGTCGGGGTCATGCACAGGCTGGACTGGCTGCAGGTTCGTTTGAAAGCCTCAGAAGTTTGTGGATCAGACCAATCGCTGTCTCTCCCCCGTCACTCCAGCCCCTCCAGACAGGAGGCCTACCAGCGGCCGGGCGGCAGAGGGTTGGAGAGGGGCTGGTAACACTAATGTGGGACAGAGGCCTCACCACAGCTGTCTCCTTGCACTGCAGAATGAGTCCTTCATACTGGCCAGAGAGCCAGTCCTGCCCTTGCCTGGAGAGAGACACATGCTTAGCTAGAACACATTAACGCTAACGAAACCACTGCAGCAAGTGCTTAAGGCCCGAAGGGATGTGCTGGAAATGGTAGGCTTTACAAGCGCTACTGCTGGTTTCAAAAAGGTCAACAAAAACAGGATAAAATGAATACAGGGTGCTTGTGGTATTATCTTTTTGAACTCGTATCAAGAAAAAAATTATATTTAGAAATTTAGATTAAAGCAAGTGATCTATTGCTGAGTCCATTTATCCAAACACATATTGTCAGTGAAACAGTGTATCATCCCGTTCAGGATGTTATTTTAAGAATCCATGGGGCAGTCACCTGTGAATGAGAAATTCAATCAACCGATAAATTACATAAAATGGAACGGAATCAAAATCAGTGGAGCAGAGCACACGTCATCACAGAGAACACAACCTTAACAGGACACACCATGCATCACAGAGAAACACAACCTTAAGAGAATGAATATTTGTTGATTACTGTGTACTCTGTGTGTGTGATGTAAACTGTGCGTACGGTGTGCATGCGAAATTGTTTTGTAGATCTCTATGCCCGCATAAACACACACTTCACCAACCCAGTCCAACTCAACCCGGCATACAGACACGCACGCACGCACGCACGCACGCACGCACGCACGCACGCACGCACGCACGCACGCACGCACGCACGCACACACGCACGCACGCACGCACAGGTGTTATTAGGGTTAGGGTTATTAGAGTTGTGTAAGAAGGCCAAAACATGCACAACACATTTATGGCACCGATTTTCACATAAGGGAAATGATTTAACGATCTGCTCCAATTATTTTCAAAAACTCCTTTCAGCAATCAGACCCCCCCCCCCCCCCCCCCCCCCACACACACATTGAACACACACATCCTCACACATACACACACATGCATGTCCATATGTGTGTGTGATGTGAGTGCATGTGTTCTTATCTGTTGACTGTATTACTGTGTGTGTTTGGCAGTATATTTGTATACCATTGCATTTCAAGGTGTGCGCGCACACGTGTGCCTGTGTGTATTTGCTTGGTTGTGTGCGCGCACACACACACACTCACACACACAATTGCCACAATGTGTTTGTAATCTCCTCTCTCAACCGTGGTAGTGGAGTTCTAAATGACTCATCGATGCGGACCCCCCACAGCAGCGTCTCTATCTCCCCTCTCCCTCCCGCTCTGTCTCCCTTTATCTATCTCCGTCCTCTCCTACCATGTCTCTCCCCGCTCCTATACATCCATCTCTCGCTCCGAGCCATTTGTGAAGCAGCTGGAACACATCGGCTTCAATTATGTGTGAGCGGCTCCTAGGAGCCAATGAGGGTGAACTGTCACCAGCCGTCCTCCGGGGTCGCTGATAGAGCCACGTTCTGTGTGTACGTGTGTGTGTCTTTGTGTGTGAGTGTGTGTGTGTGTGTGTGTCTAAACAAGCAATTGGACGTGATGGCATTCCACCAAACTTTTGAAAACCTCTACCTACGTTTCCACAGATAGAGGTTATTATCGGAGTCCTGCCGTCATCTGCACTCTCTCCCTCTCCATCTCTCTCTCATTACACACGCCTCCCCCATCACTATTCCTGCCCTCCTGCATTGTTTAACGATGACTGCTATCCTTCCTTCCCTGGGGTGCAGCGTTTACGTCCTGTCGCTCCCCTCGTCCAACTTCTTCCTGCTGGCTTTTAAATGTTTTAAATGAAATCAGGGATTTGATTATCTACAGCACTTACCTCCAATGTCGAACTCCCCCCCTCTCTTTCTCCCTCCCTGTCTCTCTTACTTTCCACCTCCATGTTACGGCATTGAGACACGAGGCCTCGGAGGCCGGATGAGACGCCTCATCCCTCCTGTTAGACCTGATTTAATCCGACCCGCCACACACACACACACACACACACACACAACCTGTGCTTGGGCGATGAAATGCCGCCACAATTATCTCTTCATGGCTGATGCATTGGGACTAGAGCTCTGGCCTCCTGTGGGCCAGGATGATACAGATTATGCTGGGCTCAGAGCCTGGACGTCCCCCACTGTCCCTGGGCAGCTCTGACTACTCTACCCTGGCTGCGGTGATGGAGTGCTCCCTGAAACTCCAGCCTTGACAGTGTGCTGGCACGGGCGAACGCAGCACATACACTGAATGCACAGACGGGGTAAGTCGTTTTAGGGCTCCAGGGAGGTCTGCTATAGGTTTTTTTTTCCCCTCGACACTCGAAGCTGACCTGATCTGACATGTGGGGTTCTTTATTTATTTTTTGTGTATTTATTCATTTGGCCCACCAGAGCACCCCACTGATTATCACATCAGCACCTATGGGGGTTATATGGGGTTCATGGGCATGTGGGCTTGTTGCCATGGTCTCTGTACATTGGCAGTTATTCTGTATATATTGAGGTGGATGTGTGCGTGTGTGCGCATGTGCGAGTGTGTGTATGTGCATGTGCAGCCTTAGATGGGACCTTGTGATGGAAAGAAAGCAACAAAGGTGGGTGCATGGGTGTGTCTTGAGTTGACTCTACCTGCACCTGTAGTGGTCCATGTTGAAGCTGACCACTTTACACTTGATCTTTGTGTAGACATCTTGGACGTCCACTGAGGCACTCAGGTCTTCCATTTCAGCAATGACACAAATCTCTAATGAACGCACAAAGAAACGGAACACATTAGGGAATGACCAAATAGGTCCCCTTATTCCTGCTCCTTTAAAAACAACACGTATTGGAAGATTAAAGTAAAGTTTGTACAATTTATTATTTATACAGCCACAATAGTCAAGTTCCTTTGTTGTAAAGTGTTTGTGTGTGTGTGTGTGTGTGTGTGTGTGTCTGTGCGTGTGTGCGTGCTTGCGGCGCGCGTGCATGCTTGTGTGCGTGCGTGTATGTGTGCGTGGGCGTGTTCTTATTAAAAGGGTGAGGTCTTCACTGTATCTAACACGGGCCAGTTCTGCTAATTCCTGGGCTGTGGTCAGTTCCTTCACTCCAAATCCCCATGTGCTCATGATAAAGGTCGGTCAGCGTTAGGCTGGATGAAGCAGGATCTCTACACACGGTCTAATCAGCCACAGGTCTGCCCGTAGACATGAGACCACATCTAAACAAACAAAAACGACGTAGTTATGCAAAAGACACACTAAAAAGAACAATGTTGAGACACACACACACACGAAACGCTCTACCACCACCAAGTGTTTTGTTGTCCAACAGCTTCAGCAGAACTTCTTGTTTCCAAGAGCTTGGAGGACCGTACTCAAACACTTAGTTTAAATAGGGACGACCGTTTGAAACAGCTTCCTGTTTAACAGGAAGATATCAGTCTGGCCCCGGAGCTCTGAAGCCCCTCCTGATGAGCGTGTGCCAGTGTGCTTGTGTGTCTGTCCGTGTTCGATTGGGTGTATTATTTGCATATGCGTGCCTTGGTGCACCTTGGGTCCAAAACAAAGCACCGCGCCCGAGCTTGGGAACGTGACTAAGCCGGCCTCACAGCGAGACTAATTAACTCTGCGTTGAGGCAAACCTACGATCTTCCCCTGTTACCCTCATTGTTTCCACTGAGAGGGAACAGAGAGCTACCATCTGATCCCGCTACGTTGGGAAAACAGCGGGCGCAGAGCGTGCGGAACCGCCACAGTTTGGTGTTGTGCCGTTGCCGTGCGGTGACGGGGAGAAACAGTGCGGCTCCTAATAGCAAATTAATATCTAAACAGACGGGGTCCCCTGGCTTTATTGTGGATACGGTGGAGAAAGCACCACTCCCAGAGTCCAACAGGAACGGAGCATTTCCAAGTGTGGTGTTGATGTTGATTCATGAGCTCGGTAAACCAAGCCCTGGAGGAGAGCTGGAAATCCTTAGTCCCCTCGTCTGAACTGCTTTATCGGAGGAGAGGGAGAATGTCTATGGCTTGTTGCTTTATGCTGTCCAGGGAGCGTCGAATTGACTTCCCTCTCCCAACCCTATACAAACACTCCGTTTAGGCCGTAACCTTCCAACGCTGAACAGCGGGGGAGAGTGAGGGGCTTCTGGTTCGCCTGCCAGTGGGAAAACACATGACATCACGGTAGATTTGCTGCAGCCCTATCGTCTGATTGCTTATCTCCGGGGAGGTGTTTGCGATATTACACGTTTTCATATTGCGCGCACACCATTCTTTAGATTCACGGCGTGTGGGTTTGTTTTCCCGCCATGAGGCTTAATGCCTTGCATGCGCTGGATTCCGGCGGTGTATTTCACCTTGGACACTCAGATGGCCCGTATTACAGCCCAAATCCACCTAATGCCTATTTAGGATGTTTCTTAAGTCAAGCCATCGCTGTGAGGTCCTCCCTCAAAAGGTTCCATTTCCACCTAATAAAGCCCTTAAGCTGGCCAATCTGGTGGGCAGATGCTAAATATTACAGTCACCAATTAAAGGTAAATCGAGCTTTTCATCGCCCCAGTAAATCTTGAGGGGAGGAGAGGCAGCTCACTTGGGGTACGTCACACGCTTATTTATTTGTCTTTTTCTCCCTCGTCCCCGCCCTCCCTTCTCCCTGTTCTTTCCTCACACTCCAGCTGACTTTCATTTGGTCTATTGAGGGAAAGAGTGGATCTCTGAAGGTGTTGAAATGGACCATGGTATCAGTCAGCCCCGCTTGAGGAGTAAATGAGTGATGCGTACAAGGAGCACGGCTTTTACGAAGGACCAACTAACATAATAAGTAATCAGCTAGCTATGATTCATATTACAAGGCTGATTATAACATTAATATTTTCCAAAGTTACTACGGCATATCGCTTGAGCACATTGTCTTTTTTCAGAATCACGATATTATATATGAACATAAAAATCTATGTAATGAATAATAATAAATATCAAGTGATAATACATCTTTAGTCCATCCTCATAATCATCATCGTCATCAGTAGTAAACAACCCAACACAAGACCTCAAAGTCGGCGTGGTGGCTACCTGTGTTTTTGGCGGCGGAATCTGGGGCGTACAGCTTAACCGTGACCTTGGGCAGCATCCACTGCATCCAGAGGCTGACCTTCCCGCTGGTGCCCCCGATGCTGCTGGTCTTCTGCTCCAGCGTCACCGTGTCCGAGAAGGGCCCGTCGTCCCCGGCTGGCACTGAGTCGCCCTGTGGTGCGGAAAAACACAGCGGAACGGGAGGGGGGAGGGGGGGGGAGAATGACTGCGAGCCCTCTCTTTGGAGTAAACACAGACCGAGCACGTTCATCAGATAGAGTAGGGCTGGGAGACGAGGAACAGCAGAGTTTACGTTTTCATCAACATGTCAACAAAGACATTATCTTTGCGTTGTGTCGAATCGAGACCGCTGAACACAAAGCCAAAATTAAAGTTGCGAAACAGCAACTGGCGACATGGCTCGTTTGGATCCCATCGTTCGAAGCACGCAATTTGCCACCGTGTCATAATACCGCAACAGAAAAATAAAATAACTGTCTTTTCCTT
Organism: Gadus morhua; assembly: GCF_902167405.1. Lineage (NCBI taxonomy): Eukaryota > Metazoa > Chordata > Actinopteri > Gadiformes > Gadidae > Gadus > Gadus morhua. The sequence continues at coordinate 14,108,657 of NC_044058.1, forward strand.
TGTCTATAAGTGTTCCATGCTGCCGTGCAGCATGTTTTTCATCATTTCAACAAAGTCAACAAGTTTTTTGGACATTTTCAACTAATTCCAGACATCTCGCCTACAACCCTTAATTAAAGATGTTAGGGTTATAGATATTGTCAGGCCTGTGAACCCACAGTCAGCATCGACAATAGAGCAGTGGCTCTATTCCTGCACACCCCCGTGCTCAGTGTGTGGATGTGCATCTGTGTCTAAGGAGAGTGTGTGCGTACACATGACGTGTATCAGTAAACACGCCGCCGCATCATCTGTGGCCTGTGTGTCCAACCAAACATCAACCCAGCGCCGGGTTCTTCATGTATGGTGTATGACATCAGAGTCTGGTGAGCAGACCTAAGGAGTGGGGGAGGCTAAGGAGGGGGGAGTGTGAAGTGGGGAAAGTAGGGTGGTGTTTAACCCTAAGCTGTCCCACCAGCACCCCACATGGCCTGCTTTCACTCACACATGGCGGGGACACACACAGTTTCTAGCCACCGCCCGGGTAGAGGGAGGGAGGGAGGGAGGGAGGGAGGGAGGGAGGTAAGGAGAGAGGGAGGGAGGGAGGGAGGGAGGGAGGGAGGGAGGGAGGGAGGGAAGGGTAGAGGAAGGATGAGTGGTCGAGGGGTTGTGGGGGGTGAGGATGAGGAGGAGACGAGAGCATGCGGATGCGGCGGCCGCGGCTGCCGTCTGCGAGCGCTCAACTCATTACTGGGGTTTGGCAATGGGATGGGGATGACAACATTTTGGACCGATTTTTTTTTTTGAATAAGGCGCAAGAAAAAAATAAAACTATACAAAATAGGCGTTCCTCACTGTCATTTTCTCATCCAACACCACAGCTTTTAATTGCCGTTATTTATTTATTTGAAAAGAAAAAACTTTTATTCCGATATTTTTCTATCACGTCACTCGGGTTGTCCGCTGAGGTAAGCCTGGAAGAGGACAAACTGTTGCTTGTGATACTCTGCGCATTGCCCTCATTGGGATATCCCTGCATTCCTGAGGTTTCATTGTCGCATGGAGGTAATGACCATGCTCGTTATCAGGGCTGCCTGTGGTCGGGGAGGAGGTTATCTACCATCTCAATTAACATACCCCCCCCCCTCACCACACACACACACACACACACACACACACACACACAATAGCTGCTGGACTGATTACAACAACTAAAGAGAAACCAGATGATGAAAATAGGTCCTCATACAACTGGTGGCGTGTGTGTGTGTGTGTGTGTGTGTGTGTGTGTGTGTGTGTGTGTGTGTGTGTGTGTGTGTGCGTGTGCGTGTGCGTGTGTGTGTGTGTGTGTGTGTTTGCAGGGCGTACATGCCTGTGTGGGTGCGAGTTTGTGTCTGTCCATGTGTGTGTGGGCCTGTGTCTGCTTGTAACAACTTAAGTTGAAATGTTTTGAGGATCAACTGCCAGTGATTCTCATTAACAGTAACGGGCGTCAACCATAATAAATTAATTCCTGAAAGATTCCAGAACACTTGAATCATCAAATTTAGACCCCATGGAAATAAAAAAAATTAGAAGTCTATGATTTTTCGAAGGACGGAAAGATCTCTACCCTTGAAATTCACTTAATGTGTTCAGTGAAAAAATGATTAAGTAAACATATCAAAACTGTTGACTGCAGTCATTTGTTATTATCATTATTTAATTCAACATAATTTTAAAGAATTCTTAGCCTGTCAGATCCATCTAAATGCAAAATTGCAGTAATGTCCGTATAAACAAGAGCTTGCACACAACTGCAACTCTAAAAACAACACAGTTTGTAACTAGCAACAACACTCCACTCCCATCACGTCTGAATTGAACCGTTGCAATGGGACCATAAAGTAAGGTAAATACTATATGCGTAAGTGTGTGTGTGTCTGTGTTTGTGTAACACAAGCCCCAAAGCCTTGGTCCCAACCAGGGGGCATTGAGAGATGTCCCAGTGTCAACCGCCATTTGGGGACTAATCGTCACTGAGCAGGAGTCATAACACAAAACGTTGTTTGTGTTCGGATGTGTTTTCTGTGTGTAGGTGTGTGTGTGTCTGTGTAGGTGTGTGTGTGTGTGTCTGTGTAGGTGTGTGTGTGTGTGTGTGTGTGTGTGTGTGTGTGTATGTGTGTGTGTGTGTGTGTGTTCTGTGTGTATAGACAAGGGCTTTCCAAGTATTTTGTGGTACTCTTAGCATGTGCTGTATGCGTGGTTTGGCATATGTGCATGTACATGCATTTATATATACATATATATATATACATATATATATATATATACACGTGTGTATGTGTGTGTGCGCGTGTACACGTGCGTGTGACTATGTGTGTGGTTAGGACTGTTTAGCTTACAGTTCTGGTCCAGTCGCTGGGATTAGGCTCCTTAGTGTCATGTGTGGAAACGGGAGCCAGCCGCTGGTGTGTGTGGGAAGCTCTGACCACTGTGTACTGTAGCGTGGTTTCATACTGCATCGTTGGACACTCCAGTGCTCCTGTAACCCTGCCAGACACACTGCTGTCAGCCCACATGCCTCCATCCTCCGGGCCTCAGCAGAAAGACTAAATAAAGTTTACATACTACTCGCCGGGAATTCATTCGCCGTGTTTTGTTTTACTGTGGTTCGCTGGCCGTTTGGGAGAGAAAACGCAATGCCTTCTTAAAATAGTTTGTGCAACCGTAGGTCCAACTACACTGGACTGCAGGAGGACTTTTTGTGTTGCCAGTGTTCACTTGTATAGTTCCCGACTAGACTTAACTATTTGTCGCCAAAAATAACTATTCTTTCGTATAGACGCTCACAATCTCCTCTCTCTATGGCCCTCCCATGGCTCCCCTCCCCCACCTCCTCCCCCCTCTACCTCCCATCAAGGTGAGGCCTTGAGGACCAGATGTGGCGCAGGCTCAAGGTGCTCCGTGCACGAGTTGCCACATATAGGGCCTAACACACACACACACACACACACATCCCCCCTTCCAAATACACACACACACACACACACACACACACACACACACACACACACACACACACACACACACACACACACACACACACACACACACACACACACACACACACACACACTCTCGCACCCACCCAGCCATCCATATACACACACACCCACCCAACCACCCACCCAAACTACATGGACAAACACACAGGGGGAGCTGTTTGGCCAGCCGTCCACACAACCCGTTGTAGAGTATAATGTTTAATTCCAGGGCCTCTGCACTGTAAACCGCCTGCGGAAGTGGGTTTATTTTCTCTGCTCAGTTTGTCTTCGCTCATCAGAGAGACCCAAACACTGGAGCCAGAGAGAGAGAGAGAGAGAGAGAGAGAGAGAGAGAGAGAGAGAGAGAGAGAGAGAGAGAGAGAGAGAGAGAGAGAGAGAGAGAGAGAGAGAGAGAGAGAGAGAGAGAGAGAGAGAGAGAGAGAGAGAGAGAGAGAGAGAGAGAGAGAGAGAGAGAGAGGAAAGGCAGGAGGGAGAGGTGTCTCAGGGCGGGGAGAGACTGCGGGAGGGGATGATATATGGTAGGGACAGGTGGAGGGATGGAGGAGCTAAGGAGGGTCAAAGAGAGCGAGAGACTCAAATCAACAGGTTGAATTAGAGTTGAGTCAGTGATTGAGGCAAACCGTGGTGGTGGCAAGAAAGACACAAGGGATGCTGACTTGAAAAGAGACACAGGATCACTTCATGAGGGAGGCAATGGACTGAGAGGGGATGACTGCATGGTTCACTTGGACAGGAGGGGAGAGAGCGATGGGGGGGTTGTTTTTAAGGGGGCATGGTTGACAGGTTAGGGGGAGGAAACCGGGGCCGGGGGATAGATCGTGGGTGTGTGCGTGTGTGTGTGTGGGGGGCTATTGGGGAGAATGCTGCCACTGCTGCTGAGACTTATGAAAACAGCTCCCACGTTCTTGCTCAATCAGCGGGCCTCCCGGAGGACTAAACACTTCTCTCAGTGTTTGTACTTATAGGTAAACACTGACAAGTGGGCTGTCAGGAGGCTCCCACTAGGGCTACTCTGGGCGTGGAGGGGTCCCCACAGCAGAGACCACCACCATCTCCTCCTCCACCATCACCACCACCATCATCATCTCCACCTCCTGCACCATCTCTACCATCACCTCCATCAGCTCCTTCACCTCCACCTCCTGCACCATCTCTACCTCCACCACCACCTCCTCCACCACCACCATCTCCACCTCCACCATCATTTCCCCCACAGCAAATACTATCTTGTGGCTTCTCACTAAGCACACACACAAAATGCATGCTAGTAATGAAATATTAGTATTAATAATGTCTCAACACTATAATAGTATTGTTATTACACAACACAGACCATGCGCACACATAAAACATAAAACGAGATTTGCGTACCAAAAAAGGATTTGCTAAAAAATATCTGAAACCCCAGCATTTCGACTGGATCAATAAATACAAACTATCTAATGAGACATAAAATACAAGAATGAATGCTGAGCCTGTGCTCTATTGGCTCCAAGGGCGGTAAGCAGGGTGACATGTTAGTCTGTGTGGCCCCACGGTTATGACTGCGCCGCAGAGTCCTCAGTCCTGTAGTAGCAGCCACTGACTCACACACACAAACACTCACACACATGTCACCAACACTTCACTGCTCCCCATGGCTCTTTCACATATACAACTGGAGACAAGAATGTGCTCGCACACACACACACACACACACACACACACGCACACACACACACGCGCACACGCGCACACGCGCACACGCGCACACGCGCACCCTGCCAGAGGTCAACCGGTTGCCCCAAGATAGTTAGTTGCTACAGCTACCGCAAGAGACACAAAGAGAAAAGTCCTTGACCACATTGCTCTAGCCCGGCCAGAACAACCAACCCGGCCAGAGTGGAAAAAAAGAGTGAGGCCTTTATGTTGTCTCTCACACATCAGCTACAAAAAAAACAACAGGGAAGAGAACATTTCCCTTTTTTCCGTAAGCTTTAACACAATATTTAGCAGCAGGCCATGTGCTTGAATCCTTTTCTGGGGAAACTCTATTTTATCTCCACTCATGAATGTAAATACAGGTTATTGTTGTTACCCAAATTAGGGAGCAGGTTTATACTCAATCAAGCCCCTGCTTACACATCTCAAACAGAGAGCGTGGCCTATCAGAAGCATCTGCTGTGGGTACGGCAGGGGAAGAGGAAGAAACACAAGGCCAGGGAGAGCTTTCCAGCTCTGAAACAGGCCTCCCAAACAAAGCTGAATACTTGTGTCGAGCCCAGGGCACATGGGAACACTGAGATGGCTGCCTGAAACTCTCCAAGGATCGCACAACAATATTTGCTCTTCAAACCATAAATCAGCGGTGTAACTGCATACACAGCGCCGGTTTAAAAAACACGTGTTTTCATGACTCACAGTACCTTGGAAAAAGGAGAAAAAAAAGAAGATCCACGCCAATCAAACCAAAACTGAGAAAAAAATACACAAAACACAGAAAACAAAACAAAAATTGAATAATTGGGCGTTGGTGGAAGTAATTGTTACAACCTGGCTCTGAAATACTCCCTTATGATACAAACAAATAGCAGCAAGAGAACACCAGAGCTGCTAATAAAATAAACGTCTCAAGGACGAGATGGTCAGGGGCCCAGCGTGCGTGAGAGGACCCGGGATTGGAATCCAGCTTATTCAACCAACAAAACAACAGAGATAGATAAAGTGTGAGAGATGATATGACTCATATACTAACAGATTCAGAACGCAGAGTTATTCGGCACAAAAGGGATCAATCAAATATCAAAGAGACCCAGGGGTCCCAGATATATGAAAACAGAAACAAGACGACACACCAGGGAATTCATACATTTAAATCTGATACTCATGCGGTGTACTGCATATGCATACAATATATTTGCACACATATCATGCGAGTGTTTATCTAAATACATTATTGTATGAAGTCATTGTGCCATGTCAACTATGTATCGACAATACATATCCTCATATCTATATATCTACAAATACAATACATTTTTTGTAGTTTCTTTTTTTTTTTTTTTTTCGTTTCTATAAAAAGAAAATCGATGTATAGAAAATTATATTTTTACACTATATATGGAAAACTTCACACTATGGTACATTTAAATACATAAACACATGCATACTTGAATGACAAGTATACACATACACACACATATATATATATATATATATATATATATATATATATATATACATATATATATATATATATATATATATATATATATATATATATATTAATATATATATATATATAATACCATTTCTCTTCCCACATGACAGCTCCCTATGACAGCTCCCTCGGTGTGAGGCGGGTCTCCGCGGGGGGGCCTCACCTCGGTGGGAGAGCCCAGGTCGGCGGAGGGGCTGCAGGTGCTGGCGTCTGGCAGCACAGTGCCGGCACTGCTGCGGACCGGCGAGGTCAGGGCGGCTCCCTGGGGGGTCTCCGGCGCTCCGGACGTCTGGCGCAGGACGCTGTGCTTCTGGAGACGGGCCCAGGTGGTGCTCCAGCTGAGGAAGAGCTCGTACAGCAGCTGCACCTGTGGGAGGGAGAGGAAGAAGGTAGGAGGAGGTGTGTGGGAGGTCTGGAGCACACGCTGGACCCTTCCATCAACACAGCCTGGGCTGCGGGGGCCGTCCTGGTTCTGGATCCAAGTTGGCTATTTTTGGATACGCAATATATGAAATATTTGAAGCATGTCTTTAAAATAGTTATTTTTTTGGTAGTTTATAATTTATCTGTCCAGCTTAAACTGACCAATTTGATGGAGGAAACAGAGAAGACAGAGTAAGCATCAAAACTAACTTGATCGTTGTTGGCTATACCGTTGCCTCACAGACAACATCACGTGGATCACCAGGATCACGTTAACACAGAATAGGCCAGGGTGAGGTTAATGTTACATTGTCCAGGGTGAAGTGAACACAAGATGGGCCAGGATGAAGTGAACCTAACATAGGACAGGGTCAAGTGAAGGCAACATAGGCCAGGGTCAATTTGAATGCAACATAGGCCAGGGTCAAGTGAATGCTTCCTCTGCGGGACTGAATATCATACAGAGTCAGATCAGTATTTTTCTCCCCAATAGTTTTATCCATAACAACACTAATCCTGGGAGAAAAGGACACAACAACAGTCAAATAGGAAAGTTGAAGTTATGTCATAGGTTCCCATTTAACAAAAAAAGGAGTTAAGATCTGAGCGGGGATAGGAAAAAGGCAGCGTGTCAAGCGTTCTGTACCATTTATCATGTGTTCACAGGAAAGCTCAGCTTTCCATTCAAATGACAACAAAGCCAAAAACAAGAGCGGAAAACACAAGGGGGGAGCAGGGGAATGGGAAGCACTCTGTTATGCTGTCATTCACAAGAACTCACACACACACACACACACACACACACACACACACACACACACACACACACACACACACACACACACACACACACACACACACACACACACACACACACACAGTGAATGAGGGTGCAGATGGGAGGGATAGGAAGAGGGTAGAAACAAGATGAGGCAGAGAGAAAGTAATGGTAGTGAGACAGAGAGACCGAGAGGGGGAGAGCAAAAGAAGAACTCTAGTGTATACTGTCGTAATACATTATACTCGCTAGTTTCAATATTGTAGCGTATACGGGGCACAAGTGAGTCACAGAAATGTATGCATGTCTAACACACGTATAGTGTAAAATACTGTCAATCATCGACCATAACCTCGTTATCAATGTATTATAGACTTACTTTATCACTTTCTATACATATTTATTTGTATTATATTGAATTTCTTAATTTTGTGCCATTTTTTGTTTTTGACTCATTTTACTTTGCAATCTAAATGTATGCTTTCCATGCCATAAAACCCCTAAGAATTTTGAGTCTTGACAAACAGAAGGACAAGATAGCGAGAGCTATTTTTCTGGCAGAGTTCCCCTTGAAGCAGTTGCCTGCATTGGAAACACCACTTGGGACAGTTATGTGGATCCAAAAACATTAATATACATAAACTGCGCTGGTCCATTTCATTGTAAATATCTCTCTCTTACAAAACAAACGCACACACACACACCAATGCACAAAAATTGCAGAGGCCCTTCATAAATAAGCATAAATCAAAGTTACAGCACAACAATAAATTACAGCTGGGCTGTTTCAAACATGTCCAGGAAGCTGTGCTGTGGCCAAACCCAGCAGACGCCCAATACAGGACCAACAGCTGCCTGCCATACACCCACCGGCCTGCAATGATGGACCTGGCTGGACCCACTGCATACTCCCCTCGCAGGGAGAGAGGGAGCGACAGAGACCGAGAGACAGTCAGACATAGAGACAGAGACCGAGACAGAGAGACAGAGAGAAAGAGAGACAGAGAGACAGAGAGAAAGAGAGGCAGAGAGAGAAAGAGAGAGAGGGACAGAGAGAAAGAGAGACAGAGAGAAAGTGAGACAGAGAGAGATACACAGAGAGAATGAGAGAGAGACGGACGGACAGAATACCAAAGAGACAGACATATACACCGAGAGCAAGAGAGAGTGAGCGTGAGAAAGAGAGAGGAGAGCAAGCGAGAGAGAGAGCGAGAGAGAGAGAGAGAGAGAGAACAAGAGAGTGACTGGAAGTCCACCCAAACACAACACGGCCTACTGCAGTCAGAAGCAGATGGGGAGGACGAGAGAAGGGGAAGAAAGATAGAGACATATAACATTAAATACAGAGACGGGTTGAATTGTGAGTGAGAGAGAAATCAGAGGTTGGACCGATCGGTTGGTTGAATCTTTCCACAATCACTCTTATAAGGGGGACGTTTTCCCTTGTTCTATGTATCAATTTTTGTTTTAAAATTCACAGAGTATACCAAGTTCTATGATTGATCATCGCTGGCTGGCCTCAAGACTATGGATGGGACAGAATATCTGATTATTCATTCCCGAGGGTCAATGTCGATTTTCAAAATTTGGACCGTTAACATTTTTTCCCATTCAAATAAACAAGAATTAACAGACGGAACTAATGTCGGACACCTCGAAGGGCATTATCCCGCTTATACCATGGTCACTTGCCAAAGAAAATAAATTAAGGCCATTCATTTATATTTTCATGCGTTTTACAATCCAAATATAAAGTTTGCTTTGTTTCCCTGGTAACGCCTGAGGGTTTGACTACTTCCTGGAGCAATCATTACCCTCCCATAAGGTTCTTATGCAACGGAAAAGTTGCTCACTCCAGTAAATAGGACAGACCTTAATTTCGACCTGGCAACGGGAGGTATTCTACTCTGCTCAGCTATGAGCCAGAGCTAACGTTATGCATTGTAGATATTTATAATTCGAAATTATAAATTCGTCCCAGCCTTTATACCACAGATACTATAGGGTCTAGAGCATATAACCGCGTTGTCTAATTATAGTTTAATTCATTTTTCACAATTTACCAGCCCTCGTTTTGAAGACCGAATCACCATGCCATTCGTTTCAATGGAAATCGCGACGTCTATACTTTCAACATAAAGTATACATAATTTTCACAATTTAACAGCTCTTGTTTTGAAGGCTGAACAGACAATTTGACTGGAACTACTCAGCAGGTAGTTGTTTTTTGCGTTTAAGATATTCAGTGATTTCTTGCCGATTATCCATGGCTGCATTTATGCATGTTGGCACACATCGAATAATCGATTATTCGTTCATACCACCCACTGATTATTCGACAGTGATTATTCGACCGTCTTTTAGGCCCTCATTAGGCCACCTACCCATTCATTCTCCCTCCCAAACTTTTAATTTCCATCTGTATACTCGAGCCACAGAGATGCACTACTGTAGCTCTGTGGCTGTCCATCGCGTGTGCCTGCTGGACGACAAAGTGCAAGGGTGTGGCGCGGTCCACTGGTAGTGTGGGATTCCCCAGGAGCCCTGCATCGGGAACACATGGCCACTGGGCTGGACCAGTACAGCAATCATTTGGCGGTCATTAGCGGGCTATCCTGCCCTGTTCTTAAAGAGCAGGCACGCAACTGGAATCTGTATGGGCTATTAATCAGTATTGATGTGAGTGGTAGTGGAAATAACTGTGGGGAGGAGAAGAAAGAAAGGAAAAAACTAAAGGACAGGAGAGGACAACAGAGGAGAAGATAATCCTCGTATAATCACAATCAGGGCTTCATGTAATCGCACCAGACACTCATCTTGAACGGAGAGGAAAGGCAGAGATACAGAGAAAAAAGAAAGAACGAGAAGAAACTTTCCCCCCATTAATGGGCTAACCGTCCTCATCTCTGGGAAAGCTTTCACCACTGGCAGATTAAGGCCTTTCATTTGGTCTCTGGTACCAATTCTAGTCAATATCGCCATGGCTCGTCACTGTGGTTCGCGACATTTAACAATGTGACCACTCAAAAGGTCGCCCAATTAAGTGTTTACAGAGGGGCTTAATTCAATACAGCTAATTCAATTGAGGAAAAGCAAAACATGTGTAATGGTACATGTAGATGTGATTACGGTACTGTAACAGTGCGTTGAAAAACAACGCTGAAAAGCACTAACCCGGAGACAAGCATGCTCCGTTTCCAATCTGTCTACATGCATCACGTTCTCACTGAAACACAATGAAAATCCCCTCAGAGCAAATGACAAGGCGGCTCGGAATTCCCTCCTGCCTTTGCTCTGGCCGCAGACCCTGGAAGACCTTTTGAGTTAGACAGACGGGCCGACACTCACCCCTGCACCCTTCTCAATGTTGTTGCAAGATTCTGTTAGAATCTTAAAGGTTGCCATTATTTTTTTCTTTTGGGCTGGAAAGCTATTGGCAAACTACTTTATTATTGTTAATACAGTGCTTCTGGACTAAGCCCAGATTCTGGCACTTTTCCATACAGCAACATGTTCCAATTATTTGAATTAATCTTGTCATAATATATGTTACTACTCCAAATCGAAAACTTCAAGTGTGCCACATCTAATCCAGAAAAAACATTCAACACAGTCTGAGAGCAAACCCTGAGCCATCCTACTCACCTATTTACTCTGACTTGAGGACAAAGTTCAATGTCCAATGCAGCCAAGCTTAATGCAACATTTCAGTGTTCAAATGGACACTGGGCTTCGGGTGAACACAGCAGCTTCTATTTAGTTTCAAATATATCAGGGTCTTTATGGATACAAATAGATAATAAGGGCGATGATGATGATGATGATGATGATGATGATGATGATGATGATGATGATGATGATGATGATGATGATGATGATGAAGCCGATGGCACCATGCGAACAGTGTATTCAGGCAAGCACAAAGCGGTACATAGATGAGCAGAAACCAGCCACCCTCGGGTGGGACCCTTGGCTGACCTGTGGGTTGGAGCACTTGACCTGGACGGGCTGCAGGTCCACGTGGAGACACACCACGAAAGACTGGCGTCCCTCGCTGGCCTGCGGCCGGTGGGAGGTGACGGCCAGCGTGGAGGTGCAGCCCATGGGCTCCAGCAGGCTGAGGCTGTGCTGCTGGCCCAGCAGGGTGTACACACTGAACTGGCTCAGGCTGATGGTCCAGGGGAAGGCATCACCTGGTCCGATGTAGGGTGAGGGCGAGTGAGAGAGAGAGAGAGAGAGAGAGAGAGAGAGAGAGAGAGAGAGAGAGAGTGAGAGGGAGGGAGAGAGGGAGAGAGATGTAAATCAAAAGAGATGTTAAAGCTGTTTATTCCTTCAGACGTTCGATTCAACATTTCTGAGTATGTAAACCGGAGCCAAACTATAACATCTTGGAAAGAAAACGAGGAAGGAAGGAAAGACACACAAGTGAACGGATTCCCAGCGGGAGGCAGGAAGAGAAAAAAGGAAGAAAATGTATTAAAGTCATGGAAACAAGTGTAGGCATGGGTCCAAAGAAGAGGCGAGAACACAGAGACACGGGCGAGATGAAGAGCAGACTCTAGCAGTAGAAAAAGGAGAACGAGACACAACAGAAGTGCTGGAGGAGGAGTGAGAGGAGCCCGCCAGAATGGACACCAGAGACAGGTGAGTTGGAGGCCAACGTGGGTGACATTCAGGGGAAGTGACACAGCACAGCAAAAGAGAAGGTCAACTGCAGCTGGGGCTAAAAATAGATCACTTGACGGCCGTCAACGCAATAATCATTCTTTCCAGTGAGCTTGAAAAAAATAAAGAAATGAGGCCATTGGCAGCAGGTCAGACAGCTTTATGGAAAACATGAAAGAGGAATTGAGAGAAGCAGTAGCGTATCCTTCGTGTGAGCCCACGGATCACCCGGGAAGTATCTTCTGGAAACACCTTTGGACCGGCCTTACTAGCAGAGTGTCTCTATGTGTCAGAGACTATCTGCCTGACTGGCCTCTTCCTGATTTAAGAGTGCCCACCCTGCTTGCGGTAGGGAGGGATGGAGAGAAAGAGACGAAGAGAGATTGAGAGAAAGAGAGAGGGAGATGGGATTGTTGGGCATGTTCCCCCTGCCCGCTGCCACGAAAAACACATTTGTCTTGCGACGTGGGCAGCAAGCTTTGATCCAGCGCATTGAACATGAGAGATGAAGAGCTTTTCAAAGGAGGGGGAATGAATTACTAAATGCATGGGTTGTTAATTTTAACGGCAACACTGACAAGGTCTCACTGATGTCAGTGTTTTCGCTGTCGTTTTTCCCCTTCTCACTGTAATCTGCATGCCCAACACTGATGTCATTGGAGGTTGCCCCCATTTCTCCTCCTTCATCGATGAGAGAACATTGCTGAGCAATTGTTGGTTATGTCAATTCTAACAGGTGTGTAGGCACTGGCAATATGGTCAACAACCATCCCTCAGGAGGACCAACACTCAAAGATTGTTTGACTTTTGTCACAGTAAATGAGGAGTATGAGGTCACCCTACAAAAAGCCACAGTAGTAATAATAATAACTTGACATGACGCAGTCTGGTATGAGGAAATAGTCACTCTCACTTCTCACTCAGCCATAGGCGCCTCCAACATTATTATGTCTTTTTCGCAGCCAGAAACGTCCTGCTTGTGAACTTATGAATCTGTCAAGGTTTAATACTTTTTAAAGGAAACGTCAAACCCTAATAGTCCCTATTCTCCGTCAAGCCCGGCTGCATTCCTCCACTGTCTAATGCGAGCTGACGTCTGTTAGCTGTTTCGGACTGTTCAACGTGAAAGAACATACCTTCCTCCAGGATCGGCTTCGACACCACAAAGGGCAGCTCCTGCAGGGGCTCCATGTACTTGTGTCCAGCACTGAGGACACTGATCTGGGGCAGGCAGACCACCAGAGTCCCAGGCATGGAGGCCTGGTTGTGGTACCAGCTGCGGACGGTGCCGGGTATGTCGCCGCAGATGATGGTGCTCGGGGAGGGCAGGCTGTCGTTGGGCAGAAACACGCAGCACGACTGGACCTCCAGCTGCAGGGGAAAACATCAGTACAACAAGCTTAGCACAATGTTTAAAGAATATTATAATGGAATAACATGATGGCACATCTTGAATCCACCTTGTTAATTCAATAGGCTGGTGGATAAGATAGGGGGAAAGTGTACTTTAATTTTCCCTCAACAGTGTTCGTCAGGGACAGAGCAATGCACACATGAGCCGTTCATCCACGGCCGAGTTATTATGGTTTACGCAGGTGTGGTGAACGTAAATCACGCAGCAACCTATATGGAATTGAGCGGCATCAATAAAAACCCAATCCCATCCTGTGCGTGGTGACGAAAGATTTACACGGTATTACATTCATGTGACATTGATGCGACCCAAAGCTACATTTTGGAGGGAGAACGTGCAGTATGACTAACACAGGATCCTACAGAGGGGGAATGTGCGTATGCAATCAAGAGAAACACCTGGTTTAAAAAACAAAGGGAAGCTTTACAGAGGGTCAGCAGAAACAGCAAGTAGCCAGTAAGACTGATGAACAGTGGTGAGCTATAGTTGTACTTTCCCTTTGTCCTTTTCCATGAGACCAACGCCGTATTGATTTTAAAAACAACAGTTAAAAGAATAATGGGGGCACAAAACAGGCTGCCAGAACCTTTTGTGTACATATGTGTTTGTTTTAATATGGTTTTTGTTAGTTAATTATCGTACACTCTATTTTACTCGCTTATTAAAAGTAAGGTTTGTCAGCATTTATATCGGTTTTATTTTCAAGTGCACGTGCAAAGACCCTCAAATTAAAATGGCACCCCTTACGGTATACTATGTACGGATATACGCACAGATGTTGGAGCAGCTTCTGATAGACCCATAAAAAGGTAGCTGGTTTTTCAAGCTTTTATAGAGGCCAAAGGAAAGGCAAGACACCATTAAAGAGAAGGGCGAGAGCAAGGTGGAAAGAGAGACAGAGAGAGAGATAACAAAAGAGAAAGAGGGAGACAGACATACACAGAGAGAGAGAGAGAGAGAGAGAGAGAGAGAGAGAGAGAGAGAGAGAGAGAGAGAGAGAGAGAGAGAGAGAGAGAGAGATATGGTTTCACGTTCATATCGCGCTGCTTCCGCTTCTGATCTCCCTTCAAAGTGGCGTTTGAAATCTGAACGCTTTCACACGCCGACAGGTATTATGGGCTCTCGGTTCCTTTCGGAGCCAGCGTACAGGATTAAAGCCGGGCTCACGCTGCCCTGCTCAGATCTGCGGCAGATCTCAGCCGTAAGCTGTAAAGAAGGCCAACACACGGAAACCTAGGGGTTTCACACTGTGACTCTGGCCCTGCGGCCCCTTGAACTCCCTGGACACACTGAAAAATTCACACCCGCCCCCCGTTCTCTGAACACTACCGTTCCACTAGCACTTCATTCTTGAATAGGTCCTGACCTCGGGGGAAGATTCAATTGAGGATACTTTTTGCATTGCCCAAGAGGAGTATCTATACTACAATCAAGACATCATCGATCAATGCAATTCATTTGTCGCTGTATTCCAGAGATATTGGGCAGCAGTGACAGACATAGAATTACAAAAGCCCAAAGGCTTCGGTGGTGGAGACAAATAAAGAGCTGTTTGTGATATGGTTGAGGAGGTAGCTCAATCGGCACTACCGCTCGACCACAACGCATACAGTGAGACCGTTCCCTTATCGTCGTCACAGATCAAGACAAATGCCCGGCGCAACCACAACAAACTGAATGTAACTATATACACACATGTTAGCCTTTTCAAACAAGTGATTTCAGAGGGCTGGCATTCTACAGTATAAACTGAAGTCATTGACCACTCATTGCTCCTCATATAAATGACATCAGTTACAATGTTGTAACTTACGGCTACTTAATGTGCCAGTATTTCATCAGATGTCAAGACATCATTACAAAATCAAACTGTAATATAACATATTGACGTTAATGGCTGCCCAGTATAACAGGGGGGAATACAGTAAGCTGAAGAGCTGGTTAAATACTGGGCTGAAAGAGTCTTGTGTTCTGAGAAGATACAGACGAGGCCAATTACCCGACACTTCTTCCATGTTCGCCTCACTAGCAAGGCCCCCTGCACCTGCTAAACATATTGCACACCAGTTCTTGTCCAACTACAGCAGAATAAATGAAAGGGACTACGCTGTTGCCAACCCCATATGGTAGATGCTGTGATTACGGCATGTACTGTAAAATATAATAGGCAGTGCTGGCTTGTGACTTTCTAATGCATTGTTTTTGCAATGCCCATAGCAACACACAAGCAGGGATGATGTCAGGCCTGTGCCGTTGCAGGCTTGCCCCATTACAGAGTCATATATGAGCGGTATTCAGATAACATCTCACAGATGACAACAAAGGGAACAGCTGGACAAGTGAATTTATGGCACATAGCGACCGCTGTTTTCAGATGTTTACGCACTTGCAAGGGGTAAAGTGATTTGAAATGTGTTAATGGCTCTAAATATGTAATGGAAAAGTAAATGACGCATCAGACTTGTAAAATATGGGTGATAGAAAAGTAATCTCCAGTTTGGCCTCATTTATTATTATTTCTTATTACAATTTTCGCCAAAGCTGATGTGGAATACAAAAACACCCAAACAAATCGACTCTAATCTAAAGTGGCAACTTTATTGGTCCTTCTGGCGGTGAGGCCAAATAAAGCAATATGATCTTTCCTCTTAGATGTGGGAGGTCATCGGCCTCCAGTGGAACCAGAGGCAACTGGACATTCCCACACCGTGGGGGATTATGGGATGTGGATGGTGATGGACGATCCCAAGGAGACCCAGAATCTTTTATAGCATTATTACAGAATCATATTTCATCACAAAAACAGGCAAGCCAGGAATGAATTGCAGTCCCTGGTTAAATATACTCAAAATACTTGGAGTTTAACCACCCGGGCAGAGTTAACCCGTTCACACAGTGAGATGTGAGTGGGAGTGTAAGTTCACCTCCTGTTGAGGGTTCTCATGTGCTCTTCAACACACACCTCTGATTGCAGACACAACTGCTAATAATTTGGTCATCTGATTGATATTCCAAGTCGAGCCCTAAAAAACGTGATGTTCCCCACAGAACATATGTCCACCAAATAATACCCAACCTAACATGATTCCTTAATTTGCCACAGAAACACAGTGTTCCTACTAAAACCACGGGTCTGTCAAAGGTCATAGCTCGTAAATTCTGCGGTGCCAGCCAGTTTACCGTTCTAGCTTCCTCAACTGTACCGAGAAACCAGTTGGGGGGGAAAGGAATATAAATAACTGAATGAAAAAAAGAATAAAGACCTTTGGGGTATGCTTGGAGAGAACATCAACATGCCAGCCACGGAGGACTGGCAGCTAGTGCTGCTGGCTGCCAGTCCTCTACAACCAGGGGGAAACAGTGGCGAACCAGGTAGGCTAACCTCACAGGCGAAAGGCTTGTGTAGGCTAAACTCGCCAAGGCTACCCATCTGTGGCCCCATGGTCAAGCAGTGAGTCATGCCACAGATCCACACCCTCGTCACCACGACTCAGCCCTGGTCTTTCTGAAGCACCACAGAGGATGGGATGGCTGCAGTGTAGAGGGTAGCGAGGGTTCAGGAAGGGCACGGGGGAAGGGAGAGAGCATGCAGCGGGGGCAGGAGGTGGTGTGGGTGGACAAATGAGGTGGGTCATTTATTATTTCTATTTTATTCAGTTTCCCCTGTGTGGTTGGTAACATGTCAGGCTGAACTACGCTGACACGTCCAAGAGACAGAGACGGAGCCTGAGGTCAGCGTCTCCCCTGACGTTACATTGCATCAGTGGCCACGAAGGCTGCCAAGACCACTGACAGCATCTCCTCTCTTCCCCGCCTGCCCACCGACCGACCGACCGACCGCCCGCCCCACTCTTCAGTCCTCCATCCCTCCATCCGTACATCCCCGGTCCAGAGTGTGAAGCCGGCGGTGTTTGTGTCCAGCCCGTGTACCGTGACCATGACATGAGGATGGAAAGTGTGTGCGGTCGTGTCACGGCCGGGGCACAGAGAGAGAGAGAGAGAGAGAGAGAGAGAGAGAGAGAGAGAGAGAGAGAGAGAGAGAGAGAAATGAGAGCTAGAATGAGAGAGAGAAAGAGAGAGAGAGCGAAAGAGAGGGAATGAGAGATAGAATGAGAGCGCGAGAGAGAACGAGAAAGAGCGAGGGAAAGCGAGAGAATGAGACGCAGATGGAGCGAGAGACAGAGAGCTGGAGCGTCAGATCAAGAGAGACAGTGACACAGACAGAGAGAGAAAGAAAAGCCATTAAAGGGTATGAAGAGCAGTGGAGAAGAGGAAGAATAGTACAGCATGGAGTGAAGGAGGAGATGAGGTGGTGGTGGTGAGGGGAAGTAGGTGGTGTTGGCTGTTGGGAGGGAGGGGGTTCTGTGGGTGAGGGCTGAAGGTTAAGGGCCCAAAGACACTGCACAGAGACCCAAGGTGCCCTGTAATGTGTAAAGGTCAAGCTGGAAAATGTGTGTGTGTGCTTGTGTCAGAATGTGTGTTTTAGGGTGGGTGGGTTGGTGGGTGGGGGGGCAGTTGTGTTCAGGTTCAGCTGGAGTTTTGTAGGGTCTTGTTTGCTATTCTCCACAATTGTGTTTAACAGCTCTATAACAGGCCAATAAACACGGCCCTGGTAAGAGAGAGTCCGTGTGGACAATGTCCCCCTACTGAGGGCTGACAGGTGTGCCAGGTTAGTGTGTATTCCGTGTGTATGCGTGTGTGTACGCGCGTGTGTGTGTGTACGTGTATGTGTGTACGTGTGTATGCGTGTGCATGCCCGCGTGTGTATGTGTGTGTACGTGTGTATGTATGTTTAACTGTGTGCATGTATGTAAGTGTGTGTGTGTGTGTGTGTGTGTGTACATGTGTGTATGTTTAAGTGTGTGTGTGTGTGTGTGTGTTGGCCAGCAGGCATGCACAATGTCTTTGCAGGAGGAAACTGACAGGTATGCCAGGTGGACCAGAATGGGATTGTTCCGTCACAAGGTTGGGCCCGGGCTCATAGCTGCAGCATATTACTCACACGAGTCAAAGGTTCAGAGAGCTAAGCTATATTTCTGGCCCGTAACAGGATAGTGGAATGGGTCTTATTTTTCTGCTTCGGCAAACTTGTGGAAAGGCGGCCGTTCCAAAACCGGTGGGAGGGAAAAAAAACACAAAATTCCCATAGTAATGGGCACAAACGCCATGAGAAAAGCCGGCGGTGTGTGATTGCTGTGTGGAATATCTGTTACACAACTTTACCCTTGGTGGGACTCAGGTTAATATGGAATAAAACCAGAGAGAAACATGACAGACCGACCGCTCTGCTGGCGAACGCCTCAGGCAGAACAAATACGCAGCAGAGTCGAATGCTATGTGTGAGTGTGTGTGTGGGACCGGGCCTGCACCTCTAAACCTGATCGGCTCTGGAGGGGCCATGCACCCTATGTGCCGGGGTCTTTCCAAAGGAAACTTAGTCACTTCTGGAAATAGTTTGCTAAATGATGTTAATAGAAAAGTGAGTTGTCATTTAGGTGTCATAAATAAACATGATCGAGTGCGGTACTTAGGAGTGAGTTTGGGCCATTTGTGGGCCAGAACCTTCGAAGGCAAGAAGATCCTGTTGAGATCTGTGCGTGTGTGTGTGTGTGTGTGTGTGTGTGTGTGTGTGTGTGTGTGTGTGTGTGTGTGTGTGTGTGTGTGTGTGTGTGTGTGTGTGTGTGTGTGTGTGTGTGTAGGGGGGGTGACTTAAGAAAAGGATATTCCTCATTCTTCTTCTTTAATGACATCATGTCCTGTCAAAGTGAAAACAAATCTTTTACTATAACAAATGGTGTTAACTGTCAACCCAGAGGCCTGGACAAAGACTTCCCCGCCCCTCCATGGGTAATAGATTCATGGAAGAATGGAAAATAACTGTGTGTGTGTGTGTGTGCGCGCGCGTTCAGGGGCAGAGGGTATCATTCATAGCACATTATAAATAAACTTCAAAAACTGAGGCAATATTTTTCAATTTGGACCAGGAAATCTCCCTAAGAGAGAAAAGAAAGGGTGCCATTCCGTCCTCATGAGGCAGCACGTGCCGGCTTACACTACACAAACACTCTCAAATGACACATTTGCAAAGACTCTTGCACACACACAAACACACGCACGCGCACACACACGCACACACAAAGGCACACACCTCCTTGCAATTGTAGACACGGGTCACCTAGAATGAAAGTCCTTTTCGCGGCAGGATGAAAAGCAAATTCATCTAATCTGGCGTGTATCCAGGGCACCTGAATGAACATTCCTCCCTCCGCCCCCCCGACCTTCTCCTTCCTCTGGTTCAAACGAGAGCTGCGGGAGCCGCCCGGGTGTTTTAATGTCCATACAGAGAGAGGGTGCCGGAGCTTTGCACTCCTCTCTGAAGCATGGCACCTGGAACAGCAAACAAGCCCGCTGCCCTGACCGGCACCCCATGGGTGTAGTAGACACGTGGAGAGGGACAAGTGGAACAAGGCATTGAGCGTAGAACATTTTATTCTGTATTCCAGTTTTGAATGCATTTTGAAATTAAACTGGGGGCACTTTTTCTTAGCATACATTTTGAATTTCTCACTATATTTACCTTGGTCAATCATTCTCAAGAAATGTAAACATGATTTTTTTCAAACAAAATAACACAACTTAATTGCTTTTAAGGCCTCATATAAGAAGTCCGAAAGAGTTGTAGAAAACATTTTACAAGGACCATTAGACATTTATATGCGGTGCACAACTATATATACTGTGTATAAAAACCTCAGAGCCAAGGGACAAAGGGCCAAACTGCTGGAGTCCACCCAGCACATTTTAAACGGAGGAGCACATCCGCAGCATTGGCTGTGGATGGGAAAGGAAGTGTAAGGCCAGAGAGGACAGCTGTCTGTTGATGTATTTGCCTCTCGATGCATACCTGTCAGTGCCTCCACATGTGCATCGCTACAGTGGTGTGTCCAGCAGCTGGTAAAGTGTCTAGCGGTCGCGTTAAGGAGGCCAGGGGCCAGATAGTCCAGCATCATACACACCGGCTTGGTTCTCTTGGGGAGGCAAGCAGGGAACAGCACGAGAGACATATCATGTAAAAGAGCATTGCAATCGCTCTTTTTTTTTTTTGCTTGTTGGTGGAGCAATGGATGTGTGTCACCGCCAAAATTATAAAATAAAATAATCATGAAAGGCAAGAAAGAAAACGTCTGAGGAAGGGATGTTTTGAGGGGAAAGCTGGTTATTAGGCAGGTGACTGATGCTTATTCCCAGACTCAGTCCTCCGTCCCTTTGGCCGAGGAGCTGTTAATGAACAACCATCTCGTCTTACACTTTGATCTCCTCCACTCTAACTCTGCCTGGCTACAGCATCAGGAGCCAGCAGATGCTGTTGGGAGTAAAATAAATACTAGCAGAAAGAAACGGGAAGAAAAAAAGAAATATATATCTCAAAAGATCTAAAAGGCTGTTCATCTGAAGTGATTCTGATTCAACTTTTGGTCACTACTTGTTTCAGCCTTCTACTTGTGCTCCTGGCACCGCTTCACACAGACCTCAATGTGGAGCTTGTTTCATTAATTTCTATTTTTTTCCTGTAAGTGCTTTATATCCCCATTATTGTCCAGCTCCAAAGTGCACTTCTCGAAATCTGGCCACGTGTGTCGATTCATGTTTCTAATCTTGAAGCCTTCATATTCCCAAAAAAGCATAATTTAGCCATCAAACACACACACACACACACACACACACACACGCGCGCACACACGCACACGCACACACGCACACACGCACGCCAGCAGTTGGAGCTGAAGTGTTTACTCTGCACTGGACAGAGGAGATGGTTTATCTGCTTCCAGCAGAGAAGGTCCCAATAGAAGGGGAAGCTGAAGGCTTAAAAGGCTGGGGGCCATGTGGAAATTGCCTGTATAACCAGAGGGGGCCCTCAGGATCCAGTGTTATGTGACAAAGAAGCAAGGCAGGAGCCAGGGAGGGACCATCCACTCTGCATACCATGGAGCGTTGGATTGATAGCATATTAGCGGGGCGGGGTAATTTTAAGTACGCATCATTTAGCGCCATTCTAGCGTTAAATTAGGGAAACTTGGGGAATTCTTAAAAAACAAATCAACACTCAACGTCTAGAGTTGAATGCAGCACAGCGTGATAACAGAAAAAAACAGCGTACCCAATAGAACTGTAGGTAATGCAACCGCTGTAAATATTATGACATGAGGTCATTGACTAACAGCAACCTAGGCAATGGAATACGCTGCCATTAACACCATGACTTTGCAGTTAGATCCACTCGTAGTTGTCCTCTAAATTACTGTAAGGAAGACAAGGGCTGCATGAGGAGGGCTGAGGCATGACAACAGCAGGATCCCTGTAGTCTGAGGTTGTCTTTCTATAAAACTTCCGTAGAAAGAGAACAGAAAGATAGTAAACGTCCATACAGATGCAGACATTTCCACTTGGAACTTGCAGTTTAATAAAAAAAGTGGGAATGTGATACTACGACTACATTCTAAGGTTCGTTTTTACAAAGGCCTGCATGTGCACAGAAGCACACAAGTGCACGCACAAGCACACACACACACGCAAGCACGCACGCACGTACGCACAAACGCACACACACACACACACACACACACACACGGTGCGGACATAATGTGAGTGTACCATGCGACACAGGAAATCTCCTAGAGATAGGGGGAAGGGGGGAGGAAATTAGAAACACCCTTCCCAGCATCCATGGCAAAAACATTTGCAGCTCCGGTGCAGAAAAATCCCACTCAGAGGATTCAGCAGAAAGCGGAAGAACACATCCCTTTGTTTTTCAAAACCCAATACGGCTCCAAATGTAATCTTCCTGTCCATGTGTGGAGCCGGGTCACCCTTTCCTGCTCGCTGGGACGAACAGAAGGCCCATGGAGCCCTCCTCTCACCTCCCCCCCGCACTCCACACCCACTCTCAGCCGAGGCTTTCTCCCCAGACATCCCACCCACAGCTAACCTGACGCTTGCCCCCTTCCCCCACTGCGATGGCCATGGCCTTGGACAGAGAGCACGGGGGCTGGGCGTTCTGCTGCAAATGCCACAATCCTCCAGAATCAGAGAGAGAGAAAGAAAGGGAAAGATAGAGAGACAGAGAGAGAATGTCAGGCAGGGAGAGAATGACAGAGAGAGAGAGAGAGAGAGACACAGACAGACAGACAGACAGACAGACAGACAGACAGACAGACAGACAGACAGACAGACAGACACAGAGAGAGAAAGAGAGAGAGACAGAGAGAGATCGGCATTGAACAGTTATGTGTTTTCCACGGGGCATCTGAGCTATATGCGTTCTCAGCCTGCAAATGCGCGCATTTACTACTGGTCATCACGGGTTGTGTCGATGTGGCCACTGCTTCCTCGATGGCGAACAAAGGGCCGTGTGGTGTGAGTGGGTCTCACCCGCTCACACCACCGCAAGCAATAAGTCAGCGGCTTGGCAACGCTGGCGATCCAGGCAGCCAGCCATCCCTGTGGCCCTGCATTCCGCGCTCCTAACACTGCTTACAGGAGCTGACAAGCGCTGGAGGTCCTGCCGGCCGAGGTGGAAATCTGCAAAAATAAACGCTTTGGGTGACATGAAGGCTTTGTTTGTTTCTGCTGGCCAGGCTGTTTGTGTTAGCGCGGTGGGTTAATTGTGCGCTTTGATCGCCCACGTTTATTGATCCAGCAGTGGCCTTAAAGAGTGTGACTGGCCTGCCCTTGCCCCCCCCAACCCCATCCCCGCACCCCACCTCCTCACCCACCATCAACACAGCCCCGGCCACCACTGACACCCTACCACCCAGGCACCACTAAAGCCCTTGCAGATGCTTCCCCCGAGGGCCGCACACAACAGAAGGGCTTGTTGAGATCCGGCGAGCTGAATGAGCTGGAGGCGGCCTGTCATGGACAGAAGCCGGTGTGCGTGAATATGACAGTAAAACAGTGAATGACGCAAACTGAGGTTATTAGGCTCGGACACAGACCAGTTGGGCCAGTAGAACGCATGGGCTAAGCTTGACAAGTAGGATATACAGTGTAGTATTTGCAGAAGAAATGCCGCATTTGCATGAACAGTGATGGAGTGCAGATGAAAGAGGAAACTGTGTGCCAGCTCTGGCGTATATATGCGCTGTACTAGTGATTTATGTGGAGCGTCCCACTGATATAAACTGATAGTCCTGGGCCAAGCCAGGCTCCTCTCTGAACCCAAACTGATCTGATACGACCTACGCTTGGCATGGCTCTCTCCTCTCTCCCAGGGCTCAGGGCGGATACACGCTCGGAAATTTTAACCAGATTTAGCTTCAAATACGCCTTCCAACACACATTTTGTAAAAAAAAAAAAAAAAAAAAAGAGAAAAGAGAGAGAAAGAGGGAGCATCTCATGTTCGTTTTATGACACTTTCTCACAACATACCAGTGTTGACTGTGTGGTGACACTTTATCCTCGCGCGGTTCAACAGAACCATGTAGCGCTTCATTGTTTCCAGGCTAAAAGCAGAGAACGGGCTCCGTGTCTCCGGGCCCCTGGGGTTCAGGAGGTTACAGACACCAGAGGATCCTGTAAGCGCTTTTCCAGCCCAGCCCAGTGGAGGAACAACAGGGTCAGTGTGTGTGTGTGTGTGTGTGTGTGTGTGTGTGTGTGTGTGTGTGTGCGTGTGTGTGTGTCTGCGTGTGTGTGCAGCTCTGTGTGTGTGTGTGTGTGTGTGTGTGTGTGTGTATCTCTGTATGTGTGTCTGTGTAAGTCTCTATCTGCATGCGTGTCTGTGTGTTTTTGTGTGTCTCTTGTCTCTCTGTATGTGTGTCTATGTATGTGTGCGTGTGTGTGTGTGTGTATCGCCCTGTATGTGTGTGTCTGTGTGTCTCCCTGGGATTCTGTGTGTGTCTCCCTGTGTGTGTGTGTGTGTGTGTGTGTGTGTGTATCTCTGTATGTGTGTGTCTGTGTGTCTCCCTGTGATTATGTGTGTGTCTCCTTGTGTGTGTGTGTGTGTGCGCGCGCGCGCGCGCGCGCGTGTGTGTGTGTCTCTCTGTGCGTCTGTGTGTCTCTCTGTATGTGTGTCCATGGTTGTCTCTCTGTATTTGTCTCTATGTATGTATGTGTATGTCTCCCTCTCTGTGTGTCTCTACTTGTGTCTCTCAATGCGTTGGTCCCTGCCTGTGTCATTGTGTATTCTGCGTGTTGCCAGGGCACCAGATAATGATGCTTAATCCCAGCCGCATCTCATTAGCGCAAGATCACAAACAACTGTAAAGTGTGTGCGGTGTGTCCTCTGTTTAAGGGTCTTCAATGTGCTCCGTTAACATTGGCTCACGCCACTGCCAATGTCATCAGTCGAGAATGAGCACCTTTGCTCTTTCTCTCTTCCCTCATGACACAACACGCAACCACAAACTATATTAAAAACCTATTCCTAGTCCTGTGCTCTCAAACATAAACATGGCATCATGTCATTTCCCATTCAACACCGCAAGCAGACCTGTTGCACACAAGTGCAGGGACACACACACACACGCAGACAACCACTCACACTCACACAAACACACACTCTTAACAGCAGTCGGCTGGGGCTTGAACCAAAACATAGTCTGGCGTGGCCGGGCTAGCGCGGTCAACTCAGTTAGCTGTCAGGCTACACCGAAACACTCTCCATTGTTTGACAGGTAAGACTTTATTTTTAGTCGACCATTTTACTTTGGGACTAATAGGTGGCAGGCGTGCAAGCAGTGTTTGTTCTGGATGTGCACATTTTCTACGTATATATAAAAAAAGCACCAAATAATGTGAGAATCATGCAAAAAAATTAAAATGACTTTATTTAATCATTAAGTGAAGCCATTAGTGCACAGGGGCCAGGCATGGAGTGTTTGAGCTGACCGTCTCCCTCACTCACAAAAACGCACACACACCCACACACACACATATACACAAACACACACACAGATGTGGTCCTGAGGAACGAGGGGGAGGAGTGGTGATTTAAGTGGCGAGAAAAATAAAGCTTGTAATTGCAAATCAGTTTGAAATTCCGAGATCTGACAGAGATAGGTAGGATTTGGGGTGGGGGCAGGGGATGGGGAGTGATGTGGGGAAGAAGGGGGGTCAGATGAAGTAATGGGCCTGTACGATGCAGCCTCTCCAGCCGGGGGTCAGATCTTGTTCATGGAAACCAGCTGGCCTGCTCCCGCCAAGCGCGCCACACACACACACACACACACACACACACACACACACACACACACACACACACACACACACACACACACACACACACACACACACACACACACACACACACACACACACACACATTTTCCCGCCCCTGCTTTTCTTCCATCCCACTCTATCCTGCTCTGTTTGCACCACCTAACGCTTTCAATAGCTCCCAACATAATCCCTCTCTCTCTCCCTCACCTTTATGACACTCTACCTTTTTTTGCGCCGTTGCTTCTGTCTCTCTCTCTCTCTCTCTGTCTTTTCTTTCCTTTAAAAATATAAAAAAAAATCCATTCATTAATGCGTGGCAGCTGCGGGGAGCGGTGTTACCTCATTTTTCCATGGCAACAGACTCTCTGTTGCAGCGGATCCCGTTTCCATGACAACGGACTCTCTGTTTCAGCGGATCCCCTTTCAGTTTTGGTAGCAACGCGCAGCTCTGCCAGCTCTGAACACATTCATGTGTTAAATAGAAGGAATTATTGCAGAATTCCTGAAATAGAACCACAGTCAGGATCACTTGTAATTACTATCAGCAACCCGGAGTGTGGGTGTCCCTTGGGGGAGGGCAGAGGGAAGGACCTTCACAGGCCCTTCATCCATGAGACCCAACGATTGCAATGCCAGGTGAGTATGCGTGTGTGTGTGTGTGTGTGTGTGTGTGTGTGTGTGTGTGTGTGTGTGTGTGTGTGTGTGTGTGTGTGTGTGTGTGTGTGTGTGTGTGTGGAATAGGTGAATACGGCTTTGGGTGACGGTGGGAACTGACAGACGAAACACATGGGGAAGGACAGCTGGAGCAACAGGTATGTGTAAGTCTGTGCGTAGGTGTGTGTGTGTGTGTCCGTGTGTGTGTGTGTGTGTGTGTGTCCGTGTGTGTGTGTGTGTGTGTGTGAGCTTGCATGTGTCTGTGTGTGTGGGTTGTTTGTGTGTGTGAGCTTGCGTGCGTGACGGCATGCTTATGTGAGCACTTCCGTGTGCGTGCAGTTGCGTGTGTGAGCACACGTTAAATGCAGTGTGTGGGCGACAGGATGGGCAGCCGTTCTGGAACTCCGAGTCGAAGGGCAAGTGGCCATTCCAGCCAGCCGGCCAGACCACACTGGTCAGAGTGACGATTCCATTGATGTTCATCAGGCCTAAGCCGAACTGACTCGTTCAACTACTCCACCTATGCATCGTGTAGCTCAGCGTGACCACAGAGCCGACTGACAACATCTCGCTCTCCCTCTCCCTCCGTCTCTCCACCGGGCCGATCATCGGTGCTGGATGTAATGAGCCAGGAGAGTGCATCGGCCTGGGCCCGAGAGCCTTACTGTGGATGGATGGTATGCCACAATTACCTCACCGCACCTCTCGCAATGGTGTGGGAAAAGCATTGGCTGCGTTCTCTCCGAGAGAGAAATTTGCTCTCCTCTAGTCCTTCCAGATTATTTTTTTTCTCCCTCTTTCTCTCTCGCTCGCTCTGCATCTCTCTCTCACTCTCTCACTGTCTGTCGTCCATGAGAAGCCTCTGAACTGATGAACTACTGTTTAAGCGAAGCGAGGAACCCTCCCGTCCCCCCAAGCAGTGATTCTCAGAGTCCCGCGCGTAAGGCGATCCGTGTCTCTGTGAGTCGGGGCCTGCTTCATCTGGTTTCTGCATTAGCCATCCATCTGTCTTTATCATTGACAGCTCCTGGAAGGAAATCAAGAGGAGCTCTCTGACGGCTCTGGAGACGTTCGGCAATGAATGCAAACCTCCCATTTTCATTACCGGGTGAAAATTGTCTATCTTCCCTTTCAGTGGGTAATGGTAGATCGGGGACTTGTTGGGAGGGAAGATGAAGAGAACGATGGGGGAGAGAAAAAGGTTCACGCTTTCACAGTGGGAACTATCGCCATATGTGGCGTTGTTTAAGGCTTAAGCATTGAGGCTGGGACAACAGTGGGAAAGACAGGAGAGAACAACGCTCGTACATGGAAAACACACCATATCTTCACATCAAGGCAGATGGCCTTGGTGAACAGGACGCTATAGGACAATACACAATCAGCTGCTCTGCCTTCTCTTTGGTTTCCCAGCTGCGCTTCTAGACTCCAGTCAGTCTCTCGGCGGGGACGCGTGGGAGACATGACGCAAGACAGGAATCTGAGTGTGCGAGTGAAGTCCAATGATACGCACGGTGCAGGGGAGCACGTTGCGGTATGCTGCAGAGATCGGCGGAGAACGCGAGTCCGGGTCACGCTTGAATCTGGAGTCTCGGCATGAAGCATGGTGATGATCATACCACATAAACATGGGATGTCGGACGCCTCTTCCATGATCCCCAAGTATTCCAATAGCAGTTTCAGAAAAGGGGGCCCCCCTCACCACAGGCTTAAGTCGATTCAACAGCCACGGTGTAATAAATACTAACGCTAGTGTCTCTCTTAAGCACCCCTCCCCGTTGCGCCGTAACCTACCCCTCTTCTCGCTCTCTGCCCTGCGAATGTCTCGAAAGAACCCCTGCGTGCCAAATTGGGCACATGTGGTGCAGAAGTGTGAGCCATTAGGTATTCTGTTTACACCGCACTAAAATAAATGAAGTGGTTGAAGTTTGGGGATCTCCAGGGCCCGGGGTGCCAGCTGTCGAGTTCGGTCGGCTTGGTCCGCTTCCACCGCCGTGTCAGTGAGACGGCCCGTTTCCTAATTGCCGGCCCAGAACACGGTGTGGTCTCCGTCATGGCGCTGAGGGGGACCCCGGCAAAGTGGAGGCAAAGACAGGCCCAGAAAACTATTAGCAGGGTTGAGTTCAGTTCTGGGGTAGCATTATAAACAATCCCAACGAGCGGCCCGGACCGGACCAGCGAAGGCTCATGGGTCACGTCATGGGTACGCCATGTGCGTTACACTTCCTGTGAAGTGTGAATGGTGGCGGGATTGTGTGGTCCGACATTCAACGAGAAATTGCCGGAATGTGACTTCCCCGCCGAGAACCTTTTCATTTTAAGTGGACGCGATACGGAAGGAGAAAGGTGGAAGCTATTGCTTACAGGTGTGCTTAAAAAAAACAAGAAAGAAAAACTAAACAACAAACCGCAAGCCAGTGAAGCCACAGAACAAACCTGTTGGTGTGTGCGCCCACCAGCAGGTTAACATTGATCTTCTCAAACCTGCTTCTTTTGGATGCAGTGTAAGCAGACTTGTCATGGCTTCGGATTGACTTCAGACAGATTGTGCTGTGATGTGGGCTGTGTGGACGGGTCTAGTCCAGACACAGTCAAGAGCCACACAATGGGATCCAGTCAAGGCTCGTCTAACACAGAAGGACAGCCAGACAGTCAAGCAGAAAGGCAAGCAGCCACAAAAGGATAGAAGACACTATGATTTTTGTGTCATTTCTTTTTTTTTCTCCAAGTATACAAAGGCTAACATCTTACAGAGCTCTACGAAAGCCACACATATGCAGACTATGTAGCGGGTCTAGAGCACAACCGACAAGTTCCAACAACAGCCTCCTCAAAGGAGAATAGAAGAATAGGGAAACACTAGATAAGATAATATACAAGAAAATAATAGAGAATAGCGGTGAGGGGATAGGAAGGAACGACTGCATTTGTAGCGCCGAGGCAGACGACCCGATCCGACTGAAGCGGTGGTACGGCCGACTGTGACACATCGGAGCGGGACGGCCGAGTTGTAAGTGCTGTGGCGCGTGAGAGGAGAAGGGGGCGGGGGGAACAGCAGCGGTTGAAGCCCAAGGACATATGTGGTCAGTCCTGGTGTACACACAGCAAACCAAGACGCTTTGGAATCAAAACTAAACAAACACACAGGCTAAGAAGAGAGGAGTGGAAGGAGGATACTGTGGAAGGTGAAACCGATGGACACAAATTCATCCGCCAAAGAAATGAGGGGGAAGGGAAGTATTAAAATGTGATAGCATCACGGTCGCCTTGTTCAAAGTTAGGGCCTGGATAAAGACATAAAGGGGGTTGGGAGAACGGCGTCCAGATTACGGAGAGATATGATGGTGCAATACCTGTAGAGTCAGTCGTTTGACAGCGTCCCAGGCATGAGCAATCAGCGCCTTCATCCTCTCCTCTGAGGTGGACCACGACTCCACAGCTGTGCTGATGGGCATCACCTTCATGGGAATGGACAGAGGTCGGGATTCTGAGAGAGAGAGAGAGAGAGAGAGAGAGAGAGAGAGAGAGAGAGAGAGAGAGAGAGAGAGAGAGAGAGAGAGAGAGAGAGAGAGAGAGAGAGAGAGAGAGAGAGAGAGAGAGAGAGAGAGAGATTGTTAAAATCATGAGTCAAAGTCAAATCAAAGTCTGTTCAGCACAGCCTTGGTTGTGGGACATTTTTTGGCAGGTACGGCAAAAGCCATTCATCCATTCATATACTGTATTGCCATTTAGCCAACGCCCAAATGTGACATCACGTAACAAGGTGGAGTATTTTAAGGGAAGGAAAGCCCCTTAGACTGTGTGATACAGCCCCAAATCACATTACCCTTCTCGAGAGAAATAGGCTGTAAAAATCAATGAGATGCATGTCAGGAAACTTGATGTAGAGCCCTGTATGTCTCCCCAATTTACCTTTTTAATATTTCGTGCGGTTGTTTATGTCCATGTGTTGTACATGCTTTATGTTATGTGTCAGTCAAATCTTCATTGAAGTGATGTAATGCTTGCACAGAAGGCTGGGGGAGCCAAAGACCGCTATCACGCACGTAATGTGCGCACACACACATGTCTGCCATCGTTGTGTGAATAAATGTGATGTATAACATATAATCCAATGTAATAAATTGAGCAGCAAGCAAAGAATGGCCGAAATAAACGAAATATAAAAAAAATTAAAACAGAAAGAAAGAAATAAACTATACAACAGATACATAAAGAGAATGAAAGAGAGGAAGAACATATAGCAGTGGATAAGGAGACGGGGGGACATGGAGATAACTAGGCCCAAACACAGACAAAACACACATGCTACCAAGTGGGCCTAAGGCCTGAGGGCTGCTATAGCCATCACTGCTCTGCTGTGCTCAGCGTGAGAGGTGAGGGGTGGGGGGGGGGGGGGTAGACAGGCTCTCTCTCTCCGAAGACACATTAAGACATATTCCATGATTGCTCAGCAGCTTCAGGCCACAGTTGTCATGAAATAACGCTGATGTCACCGCCCCCATAGTCGTACGCCATGCGCCCAGACACGCATACACACACACACACACACACAGCTATAACAGGCCTAGGGCGTCAGCATGGCAATGGGAGTGTACTGCCAGGGCGATGGACGTTACTAAGGTTTCGCGGTTACCGTGGCAACCTGCCCAAACCATTGGGTGGGGGAAACCATGCGTGTGCTGCTCTCTGGCCGACAAAGCAGCTGGCTGAGGTCACAGGTGTGCATACATATATAGTAAGTGTGTGTGTGTGTGTGTGTGTGTGTGTGTGTGTGTGTGTGTGTGTGTGTGTGTGTGTGTGTGTGTGTGTGTGTGTGTGTGTGTGTGTGTGTGTGTGTGTGTGTATGTGTGTGTGTGTGTTTGTGTGTGTGTGTGTGTCTCAGTGTGTGGTATTGTGTGTGTGTGGTAGTGTGTGCATGTGTATGTGTCTGTGATAATGTACGTGTTTGGAAGTGTGTGTTTGCATGCGTATGTATCTGTATGTGCGTGTATATGTGCATGCGTATGAGTCTGTATGTGTGTGGTAATGTCTGTGTTTGGAAGTGTGTGTTTGCATGCGCGTGTGTGTGTGTGTGTGTGTGTGTGTGTGTGTGTGTGTGTGTGTGTGTGTCGTGTGAGCTTGGGCTTATGTGCAAGTAGCTGACTGACTGGAGGTCGAGATCATCATGTCCAGCTCTCTTACATTTCTTTCTCACACTCACAGTGGCCAGGTGCGTGTGGCCCTCTGGGACTATGAAATGGACAGAATTTGTCATGATGCCCACAATCAACGATGCCTTGGTACACATTACACCCACAATGCGTCTTTGTGCTGCACACTGAATTTTATACATTTCAAGACAACTTGCCTGAAGAGAGAGTGAGAGAGCGCCTGTGTGTGTGTGTGTGTGTGTGTGTGTGTGTGTGTGTGTGTGTGTGTGTGTGTGTGTGTGTGTGTGTGTGTGTGTGTGTGTGTGTGTGTGTGTGTGTGTGTGTGTGTGTGTGTGTGCGTGCGTGCGTGTTCTTCGTCCCTGTGTTTTTCCTGTTTGCGTAATGAGGACCGAAAAACAAACAAGGCCTACCACAACACTCTCTGAAGTCCTCTGTTCCGCCCTGGCCTTAATACGCTGGGAAACGGGACGGATTGACTTTGACAGTGTAGATTGTATTTCACGTAGCGTCCTCCATTGTGTCATGTGCGGAGAGGAGCGCCCTAACCGCTGTGATATCATTGGCTTGTCGATAATGTTGAGCCATGCTGGATGTTTGCTGCGTTGCAGGGCTGCTGTCGGCCTGCGTTAGGGGGCTCCTTTCCTGCTCCGCTCCACAGGGGTGCAGCCCAAATGACAGTCCTCTCCGGCTTGGTCCAGTCGTGTGGCTCCTCTCTGTCTACCCAGGGGACACCGCTCAAGGCACACAGGGTATATGCCTTTTTCTCGCGATGGTTGGGTACAACGTAAACCAAAAAAATAAAAAGTAGATCAAGATGGCTTGCTTTAACTTAAAGCAGACACACGTGCGTGGTTGTTGTTCTTTAGGATGATCGCATTTGTGAAAATCCTAACAGCCGCACCTTGATCAGGATCATGTCATTTATAAAAGAAGACTGGAATAAGCTTGCTTATGACACAACACACACTTCCACACAAACAACTGACGTAGTTAAAGAAAACCACAATGCCCCCGCCAGCCCAGCATGATATCACTTTGTGTTCACACCCACCACACCAATCATCAGTGATGATATATTAAGGCTACTTAACCGAGACCGCCCCGCTGAGTGCCAGCCATGTTCTGGAACATTGACCCCTGGCTAAACACACTCGGAGTGTGTCGCTCCGGTTTACTGCAATAATCTATTACCCACACAAACCAGAGCGTCAGCATGAGGGCGGGGCAGAGAGGGGCCCTGATTCACAGGAGGAGAGGATGGGAGCGACAGCCAGGGAGGCAGAGTGAGAGGTGTGCGCACCACTACATTGCGCACGGCAGGTTGTGTAATTGCGTATCCGTTACCGTCTTCAAGGGAGGGGTGTGTGGCTAACTGGCAGTATGCAGCCGGTCTTCTATAAACACAAACACAGAGGGCTTAACACAGAGCCGGAGCAATGCCTAGAGGATGGAGAGCTATTGGCAGGAAGAGACAGCACAATTAGCTTCTCTTCATTCCATCGTAATCCTGTGCTATAAAAAAAAGATAATAATTGTAATATTGGGCTCCCTGGTAGGTTTGATGCGAACACCATATGAGGCTTCCTCTCAAGTAAATTGAAATTCTTGAGGAAAGGACTTCACTATTTTCATTAGGATGGCTGGTTACCATTCTACCAGGAAACACTGCACTGCAGGTTTCATGATGAGCCCATTCCCTTGGACCCAATGCGTAACCTTAACCTTATGTTAAGACTTTGAATTTGGGGACAAGCCAGAAAGTTGAAGCCTCATTGGAGCAAGAGAACCTGTTGGGCCAATCATAGCGCTTCGCTCTGGGCTGTGCATTGGTATGTATCTTTGGGTTTTAAAAGACCCTTCCCGGGCACTGATGTTAATCCCAGGTTCCTTATTTGGAATGAAACTGCCACATCTTGTTATTTTGAATGGAAGGGCCATCATTTGTTACAGAGGGAAAGGTGCTCATGCATTTAAAGACTCAAGGTAGGAATGTGGTGCCATTACTGCCATGGTGGTGAGAGAGCGAGAGCAAGAGAGCGCGCAAGAGAGAGGGATGGGGAAGTACAACCTGGTAATGAGAAAGACAGAGGGGAACAAGGGTGCTCAAACATTAGGAGAATTGCAGCCTAACAAGTCCAGGGAGACCTCTTATAGAGAGGGGATATTCCCACTACCATGTCAGTTTGTGTGCTCCTAATCCTCCCCTCATGGGCCACTAGGCCAGACAGGCCTTGCTCTACACACACCTGTCCCATCTTTTGTTTCCCCCCCCCCCCATTTCTCTTCTGTCAGTCATTCGTCATCTCTATCGTATCTCTCCTTTCCCCCCCTTATTGGTCTTTCGTAGGACTCACTCCTATTCACATTTGGTTGTACTGAAGGAGACCATTCGCACACTTTAACAGCTGCAACCGTCACATCTCACTAACAGGGAAAGCCTTCGACGTCTTTGAAGTCAGTGTGAGCGAAAACATTAAATAGTCGGAAAAAGGCGTACCACGGCGACTAAAGGCCTTGGACGACGAGCAAATCAGCATCGCCACACTGGAGAGAGTCGTACCCTACCGGGGTCACGGAGGCACATGTCTCTCGGGAGTGTGAAAGGGTGGCAAATGCACAAAGCCACACCATATGTATTATGGCGCTCAGGACGGCGAGTGCTCCCACGCGTGAATGCTGATTTGCGCATGACACAAAGAAATACCACAAAAACAAAGAAACACAAGGAGAAAAGACAGATCACATCAAAGCCACATCAGCCGAGTTCTCCGCCGCCGGGGCTGAACGTTACTTGCGTCCAAAACAAGTACAGAGTGTCCCTGGGTCTTTCTGCTTAGAGGTTGGGCAACAAGACCATACGAAAACAGGCTCATCACAGGGACCTCGGCATTTCCCATGCGGCCGGCCTTCTATCTCTCTGGTATGTTCCCTATTATGAGTGGTTTACAGTGTGCTGAAGTGTTGTATACTCTGCTGCAGCTGCGTGCCGGGGCAGCGCCGGGCCCTGCTAATAACCAGCCCGCCTATTTGTTTTGGATGCACGTCGGTGTTTATTTAAATATTTATGCGATCCCATTTGTTATGCTGCCATGAAAAGCGCCGGCGGTGTGGCTGAGTTCGGACGAGTGTCTTTTCGCATCGTTGTTTTGATCTCCTGGATGCACACCCCTTGAGGCATTCACCCCATCAGTGTATACACACAATGGTTTGAGGTGACCATTGTAAGGAAGCCCTCGAGAGCTCCCAAGGTATAGGTTTTTATTAGAAATGGTCACTGTTGGTAAAAAAACCAGCAGATGCCGGGAACAGAGGACTGGACAGTGAAAGACGAGGCCTGAAGCCAATGCGAGGACACGCTGCTAGCGTCAACCAGCTTTTTGAAAAAGAAGAAAAAACATGGCTCCTCTCGATGACACTGCAGGTCCCTCCTGAGTCCCACACTGATGAAATCATTCCCTAATCGTGTTTCAAACACATGCGATCTTCAACAATCACGTCAATGCAGCTAATCCACAGTATACGTCTAAGGAACCTCATATTGAACTCGCGAGATGCTCTCACCTTGGCCTACGGCAAAAACCACCGCCAATATCCACAAATGTCTAACTAATCCCCGGTGAGAGCAAATGAGACATACGTGAAGACAAATAAAGGGCAAAGCCATAGATGAATACAAATCGTTCCTTGGTCTCTGCTAAACATCGGCAAGGGTTTGCCCGGACCCAGTGCTTTTTGGAGGGATTGGGGATATACTCTTCATTTACCAAGCACCCCCCTGACCCTCAAGACCACAACCGCACGCCTCAGGGGGCCCTGCTATCTCACCATTCCTCACGGTTTTATTGTTTTCTTTTCTCCTGCTCCAACCTTCATTACCGTGATGAATTATTGACTTTCCTAGTAAAAAAAAGACTATTTAAATAACTTTAGAATGAAAACATTATCCCCACTCGCCACAGGCCGCACCAGCCAATAAAAACAACCTGACTTCCATCAAGCTACTACGGCTGGGATTATGGTAATGTGTAACTGTAAATTTAGCCCGATGTTTTTTCGTCATTCCTGTGATATGTATGCCTCCGAACACATGAAGGACTTTTCCCCCGTCCATCTCTCTTTGTTATAAACCTTGTCTTTGTTCCTTCAGATCACATATCCGTTTTGGTCATCTCTGAGATGAGGGATTTTCCTGACAAAGTGAGTTTGAACGTAACCAAAGCCATCAGCTAAGGAAATCATTAGTGTACTTCATGCAACATGTTCCATCTCTGCAAAGTTCTCCACATTTGCTCTCCTCACTCTGTAACTATTCATCTCTCTATCACACACGCCCTGTCTCCTTCCATGCTTCCAAATAAACAGCACAAAATAGTTGTAATCCCATCATCCTTAGCACTAGGAGACAGGATCAAACAGTTTCCACCCTCCAACTCTAAGAGACTGCAGCTAGATCGGAGGATAGGTTTCTTCGCTCCAACCATGTTCCTGGTGTGCCAAAGGCTAATTTTAGGATTGAAAAGCAAAGCCAGTGAGATCACTACTCTGGTCCGGGCCGAGAACAATGAGAAGGGCTCGAGAGGCTCTCCATCAGAAACACGCCACGGCTGCCAACAAGAACATTCATTAGGGACAAATAAAGAAAATACTTAGAGGCTAGTTTTATGTGAACCAATTTGTGGTGTAATTGTGCGGGCGGACTGAAATTGACCTCAAGTTCGAGCAATACATCTCCTTCCCAAAAAATATGAGCCTAGCTTCTCCTCGTGAAGGAGAATCGAACAGAAAAACAAAATGAAGCATTAACACATATAGGATGTTCCTAGGCAACATTCAAACAAACCGCTGCGGTAACAAAGAAATAGCGTACTAATGTTCAGCTTTAGAAAAAGATGAAATTTAAAACCATGTGCCTACCAATCATTTCCACCAGAATGTTTAGCTAGGACCATCACTGTGACCAGAGTCCCAGAAACACTAGTCAGTTGACCATTTGGAAAAAAGACACATGACAAAGAGCCAAAACCAGTCAGAATTGGAAAGAACAAAAGGGAACTCTAAGTCTTTTAAGTATTTAAAGGATTTGAATTAAAACCCATTTATCAGCAAAACAACATCAAACCATAGTAGCAGGAAAATCAAAATAGACCAGGTTCTAAGGAGAGTACATTAGAGATACATCCTAAAATACTACTTTCTAACCGGGCCTGGTTGCTATGTGCATGTTAACAATGTATAGTTAAGGATTTTTTCAAATGCGAAACTGGCTGTGACCGGTTCTCAAAGTCGGCCTGGTGTCTTACGAAGCATATAGGATGCATGTAAAATGTGCACTGACCAAAGGGAGAGTGGAAGAGACAGAGAATGTTAAAAGGGTTTGGTTGCCAAGAACTTGTCGGCTCTATATGGTTTCTTAGATCCTGGCTGGGCACCATCATCACAGCAACCGGTATGATATCACCTCACACTCACAGCGTTCCTGGGAAGCCAGAATCTGCACTGAGCTGGTCGAATGTGTCTTTGTACATTTGCCTGCACATTAACAGGCACCTTCCAAGGGCCCAGAGGAAAATCCTAGCTTGATTACTATGAAACTGTAGCTAGGCTGAGTGTGGTAACAAAACAACATAACACTCAAAACTTTACATCATAAAAGTGCCAGGCATGTGCTCAAATGGCCAATTGGAAGCAGCAACAGTCTTGCTATTACAATTGTTCTGTGAAGCCTTTGAACTGCTCAAAGTTCTGAAAATGATTTTCTTTCAGAGAATTATGATTTACTCTGCTAATTCCCTTAGGTGATTTAGGCAGAGAACTCAATATCTACAGTGGAAAAAGTAGGATAATCAATGGGCACAGAAAAGCACTGCCATAGCCAGTATATAATTGGGCGGAACAAAACACCACCCACATATCAATTTCCCACAACGATTCTGGCTTAACCTGTTAACTCAATGTTCTCTAATTGAATATTTTCATTTGTACTTCTTGAAATATAGAAGCGTCCAAAACTAGCACAGACACAGGAATTGTTTGGAAACATTGAGCAGGGAATTCTGATTATAGAGATTTTAGATCTGTGTCCGGCCTTGGTCAAAGTATAAGGGAAGCAATGTTTAGTGACATTAATACCCGATGAACTGCATGCACCCTATGAGTACAGGATGAAACTACATGCCCATATTAGTGGCCTAAATATGTTTAAATCCAAACAGCTCAAGATAACAGCCTGAATGCAAGATATCAACAACCACTATCATAGATCTAACGCTGCAGTACTTAAGAAGTTCAATAATTCCAGAGGGCCCTAGGAGATGTTCAATTTAAGGTCATGGTAAGGCAGTCAAGGCCGTTGGTGGCAGCCCATTCAGATGGGGCCGGCCCTATTTAAGTGGAGCCAAACACTGATGTTTATTTCGCAAGAGTGTTTTGTGAATGGAGGATCAAACATGCACCTTGGCCACATCTCTCCTCCATTTAACCAAATAGATGTCTGAGGAAAGAAAGCAAGACGTCAGAAGCTGGATTACCAAGTTCCTCGGAGTCCCTTGGGAAACGGTATGTCGGCAATTACCTGGAATCCAAAATTCAGCTCGTCATGCTGTGTATCAGTGACTCAGAGTCACTATAATTTTAAGCTCAATAGAGCTAGGGGAAAAAAAAATAACAACGCAACCTCATGTCTTTGCCTGTAAATGATCCAAAAAGCGGAGGGTTGGACCATTGCCACTCATTTCTCACAGCAACAAAAAAGAATCGGCACAATTATCAATTTGCATCAAAAAATTTCTCTTTCAAAGTTCTCGAGATTACATCAAGAAACACTGGTCATTTTTCTACTAGAGTCACATTAGGTCTAACGTACAGTAAATCATTGCTGCCAATTGATTCAATCCCAGCTGAAAGGCTGGATCAGATGTCCTCAAGTAAACACGACACAATTACAAATACATCCAGAGGAATCAATCAGAAGAACAGCCGGGGCTAAATGGCTTCGGAAACTAAAGAACATCCCACCCAAAATCCCAACAAATGATTAAAAAATAAACCTTATAAAAGGCCAGCTAACCGTCAACATAGTACAAACACCAGCGGCAACCATGATAAAGTAACCAAAGTAAGATTTATTTAAGAGCCAGCGCCAGCGAATCATTATTTTAGTTTTCATAATAGTAATCACAAAAGAATCATTGCCTTTGATCAAACATTGCGTTCTAATTACACTATGTCCTTCCAAACACAATAGAGCACCATCTTGGAGGAAGCTTATTGAAACCACAACAAGTCTGATGTCAGCAGCCTCTATCACAATGTGATTGGAGGTTTAACAATGGGGAAGGACTAACCCCAAAAACAGAATATATATGTGGCCTGTATTCCCATGACCTGGAAGGGCATAAGATACCACATTTTGTCATGAAGGATTTCAGAATTGTAATAAAGACATTATAAAGGTCTTCGAGCTAACATCATCTGTGGTAAATCACCCATGCTAAACAAATATGAACTAAGGGTAAATGAACGTCATTAAAACAGGATTATAATATGAACAAAAAATATTTGGCTCAGCCACCAAGCTCCTCCATCTACCTGATTCATATAGGCCAGTTCTCCTTTAATAAACCGTGAATACTGTAGCGGGGTACGTGAGCACCAGGAAATATCCATCAACGCATATATTACCATGGATCATGTAACAAACCGCAAGCCACGCATTTGAGAGAATATGATAAATTTACATTCCCTTCATTATACACCAATTAATCCCAGGAAGGATGGATTACCCAGAAAATCAGGTGGAGGGATGGAGTGTTTGGGAGGTGCATGTGGGGCTGACAGTCCACTGTACCTGAAGTATCGAGTATCACCGCAATCAACAGGCAGCCCCGTAGGACGTGCAGTCTTAATTTTTTATTCATAACTCCCACGCTCTGAAGTCACATACTGTTCAGGGAGAATGAGAAACCGCGTTCAGAGTGGGGGGAGGGGGGTCGCCGCATGACGGAGAAGGAAGGAGAAGGGAGAAGGACATCCAGTGCAGGGAATGGAAGGCCGTAACGCCGCCTCTGCCGTTCAACGTTAGTCCATCATGTGTGCCCAGGCTATAACAGTAATTACAAACACAAGTTGCTGTGGACGCCCAAGTGGTCTACTGATTCCGATCGCTACCCAGAAACAATCTGCCATTCCTGCACACATCGTCATTTTTCCGAAGAAGGTATGACGATAATTGAATGACCCGAAGTCGATTATGCGTTTTGTTTGGCTCTGTTGTCTCCGTCAATTGTGTTTTAATTGCTGTAGAATTTCCAAACCAACACCTAGATACTGAAGGATTGTTTGCACTTAACCAGGGAAATATTTGGAGTAAGCAGAGAGTTTAAGAAACGATTCACTATGTTTTTTACGCACTAATGCAAGCCACTAATGAGACACCGTATACAAACAGGTCCGCCGCTAAACATCCCATTACACAACCGACTTGAGGCCAGATGCGCTGGCCCACTTAGCCGTCTCCAACGTTTAACGTGTATGCTTCTGTCCTCGTCTGTGTTTGTGTGTTATCGGCTTAAAGCAGATCTTGGGCTGGATTACGTAGGACATTATATCATAATATAATGAGATACGAAGCGTGCAGGATCACGCATGTTGTCGGACTTAGCGAACAATAATTACTTTCCGTTGTTAGGCCGACTTCCTGCACTTTACGGCACTGTAAGCCTCAGTTCACTTGCTTATGCTCCAGCTCCAAACAAAGCCGAACGGTCTGTCACGCCAATTTTAATCACGCAGACGTTCCCATGTATGGGACCAACTAAAACAATGACTCAATGGTGTAAGTGTAGGGCAAATACAAAAAAAGTCAATACATACAATGTAGGTTACGGCACTACAATTGTGTGGGTTTGAATATTACCTTCAAGCATGGACCTACATACACACTGTGACAATGTCAGTCATTTTTTAAAGGTTTGTCAAATGAAGTGGTTTGTTGATGAGGGACAAACGTATAGGTTCCCTTCTAATTGACATACAGCCTGACATAAAGGCAGTGAGATGGTGATGTAGCACAGAGCAGATCTGTAGCGAACAGGTGTGACACCGTGGCGATTGACATCCAGAGTGTACTTCAATAATGTCATTTTTGTTTAATTGTTGCTGCCGACTAAAGTTAGTTGGCGTGTGTGTGTGGGTGTGTGGGCATGTGTGTGCGTGCATGCATGTTTAGAAGTGCAGGTGTTGGTGAGTTTCAGTGTGTGTGTGTGTACATCCGGTTTGGGTCAATTGAACTGTTGGATCTTTGGATCTTTGATGAGGAACTTTGCTGTTGAGATGTGAGTAAGCAGGGAGACCACGTGATGGAAAAGCCATTAGAGTGCGTTAGGTGAACAAATATTAAGAAAAGAGAAAGAGAAAGAGAAGGAGAAGGGGGTCAGTCTGACCCTTTTCAAAAAACCCTGCTAGGAAAGAAGCCCGATGTCTTGATTCAGAGCTCTGAAAATGTCCCCGGCGCCGTTCTCCCATAAAGACACTAGAGACGCAGTAGGGGGACCGCTGCACACATGCAGAGCTATTTACGGCCACAGTGATGACCTCAGTCATCGGGAGGAGTCATCATTCCGGTCGGGAACAAACACAGAGATACTTAGTGTGGAGGAAGGACTTGGGAAGAAAAAGGCAATCACTTGCCTGTTTCCTCTGCCTCTATCGCAATGGCGCCTTGGCGGTATGCGTTTCAACCGTTTAAGTGTTCAGAGGACCCCGAGTGTAAACATGCTGAGACCCAAGTGAGGTCGGGGGCCGCCTATTTACAAAGCACTGGAACTAATTCACATTCCCAGCAGGACGCCAGCCGACTTATTCCGTTGGATCACATTAATTAAATATCAATTGGGGAAACTCGAGAGGGATAGGTGGGCTATTACGTTTTTAAATAATACTGGGCTCAGAGCATTCAATAAAAGCCATCCCTGCGGCATGAGAATGCCTGTGCAGTGTCAAAAACAGCCCCTAAAAACAGGGACTTGGGGCAGGCACCCCAGGTAAGACTTGGAGAACGGGACGGAGAGCATGTACCTGAGTGAACAATGCAATGTTGTGTGTGCAGATGTGTACACACGTGTCTATATGTATTTATGTATATGTATGTGTGTGTGTTTAATGTACGTGTACTTGTGTGTATGTGTGAGTGTACATGTGTTTACGTGTAAGTGTGTGCGTGGATTTGTGTATATGAGAACGGCCCCCATGTACGGTGAAACCCAGGTCAAATAGATGACTCATACCGATGACACAAACTGTCACATATACAATATGTTTAAAAAGTGCTCCGCGCTACACAGGATCCCCTCCCCTCCCCTCCCCTCCGTCCAGTCCATCCGCCACCACCACTCAGAGCCCCAGAAGCTGTGGGACCGCACTGGCGTCTATGGTTCTACACAGCTTGCTCATGGCCATTCCACCGCACCGCACAGCCGGTCCCACGCTAGCCTCTGTCTGAGACTGCATTAGTCCCCTCTTCATCTCTGTCCTCCTTTTCTCTGTTTCTCCACTCTCCCGATCCTGGGAGCATTTACAGTCTCCTCCATAATGCGACCAACAGGGGGGGTTAATAGTAATGCATGGGATCTGAGGAGGTCCAACATTCCATGGTGTACAGTGGACAGTGTGTGTGTGTGTGTGTGTGTTTGCTCATGTGTGTGTGTGTGTGTGTGTGTGTGTGTGTGTGTGTGTGTGTGTGTGTGTGTGTGTGTGTTTGTGTTTGAGAGTGTGCGCATGTGTGTGTGTGCATTTAGGGTATGGTTGGGGGCAGCAGTAAAAGCGGAAAAGTAACAAGGAGTTGGGTTCAGGACAGTGGACACACTGGATTCTGGCCCTGACAAAGCAGAGAGAGCCCTAGCATGGTAGCCAGGAGCCAGGAGCAGAGGGCGAGAGACAGGGAGAGGTAGAGAGAGAGACTCATGGAGATGCTCCGTCCCTGTAGCAGCGGGGGTCATTCAAGTGCCAGCCCACCACAGTGTGTTGAGCAACTGCATGGTGCCAACACGTAATCACATGGTACCAACACTGGGCTGCTATTACCTCTCCAATGAATGTATGTGGATTATATTAGTGTCAGACAAAAGACAAAGTGTCCCTTGTTTACGTTACGTATTAGCTTGTATAAATTCCGGCACATTGGTTACTTTTTATACAAATTTTGAGACAGGGCTATTAATTCACACTTAATCGTCTTTCCTAAACGGAGAGATTTATAGTATACTGTGCGGGTGCCATTGTTAATATAACAGTTAATGTCTGAAATCCTACCTGTTACGGTCTTGGTTTTGACCGGGCTGCTGGCGTAATCGGACGCCTGATTGGAGGGCTGTTTGGCCAGTGGCGTGCTACCCACAGACACCTCATCCTCTCTCCGTTTGGCCAGGGGCATCGCCATAGCAACCACTGCCGGAGCCTGTGAAAACATTGAGCCATGAGGTCATGGGAAATGTATTCTCAGTCAAAGGATGTTAAAAAGAAGAACAAATGTGTAGAATCAATTCTGTGGTTGCTTTCAAAGCGATATATTGCTTGTATCACATTGTTTTTATTATAACACTGCTTATACTGTTGTAAGTAGGTAAAAAAACATTCATTTATCAGCTACCGATCGAGAGGGTTAACGGTCATCGAAGAAGGGATGGGAAGTAGGAGAGTAGAGACACAAACACACACACACACCCTGAAATCTAGGAAAGAAAAACAAATAAATAATAATAAAGAAGCAGCCGCATAATGAATAAAAGCTGGCCTTAGCGCATGCAAATCCATATACACACACTCACACACACACACACACACAAACACACACACACACACACACACACACACACACACACACACACACACACACACACACACACACACACACACACACACACACAGGCGCGCATTCTGTGTGCAGCCATTAAGGAGGCTCAGGAACCAGAGGGCCGAAGGGATGGTCGGAGAGGAGGAAAACCCCTGAGGATTAGCCAGCGGCCGCATGGGGGCCGTGATGCAGTCGCTCACGGCTGGCGGCCAGCGGCCTCCTGCAGGCAGCGTAAACAAACACGCTGAGCCTTCACGGTACCCTTTGTTTAGTGCGCCTCGTGCTCTTCTGTCTGACCAAACCACTGATTTTCAATGACCTTAAAGCTGGGTTGTTTTGAGATTAAACACAGGACGTGTGCGATCGCACCGGTTTCCAAAAGCTACTGGATGTGTTATGAAGCCAAAGCCTTTCCAAATCCTCCCCACCAGAGCCACAGTAAATAAATGACACAAGAGCCAGGGTTTTCTTTCCATTTTTTTTTTGTTGTGTTTTTTTTTTTCATCCCCTTAGATTAGCTTTCAAAATCAAACTGGGTACTTTTGTTTAGTTGCTCCAAAAAAAAAAGAAAAGGAAAAGTGTAATTGGAAATAACACGTAAGCAACCCGACAGATGCATCTAGTCCAGGGCATCTGAGCACTATACGGTGCCAAGATGCACGGAGTAGCTTAACATGTTCGCACATGAGTTGTGATGCACGTATCAGTATGTGACTGAACTGCAAATAGGAACTCATGACATTATGTACATTACACACATGGCTATAGCAAGAACACTTTGAAATGTATAGACATTCAATGCGAGCCGTTTGATGGTTCAAGTGTTTCTAGGGCGGGGAAAACATGAAACGGAAAAACACGAACATTTGTGATGATATATTATATTTCCGATGAGGAACACGCTGGAAAATAATGTGCCGTGCCATATTTAATACTGCTGCTGAAAGCAGGTACCTTCACAAATGACCATCATTCATTCAGTATGGATGACATAATGTAAGCTAACCCTCTTAAACAGTGTTAACGTACACATGCACACACACTTCACCCTTCTCTTTCCCCGTTCACATATGTACCACAGGTGAAGTCTCCTTTCTACTGTCCTTCACTGGCTGCTGATTGGCCATCAGCTGAAGGCCTGAAGTCCTCCACAAACAACCCTGACAGATGGGTCAGCGGGCCCACCCACACACACACACACACACACACACACACATACACACACACACACAAATTACAAGCAGCCCTGTGTTAGAGTAGGTCACATTATCACACACACTCAGCGCCCAAACAGGCATGTGCCAGTGTCACAGCTGAGACGGGAACCAGCCCTGTGCAGGCAGCGCTTCAACTCGTACCATGTGTTTACAGAGAACACCATGACCCCCAGGCAGCGCAGCCAGGGGTCAGGGCTGACGCAACACACTCACACTCACACACACACACACACACACACACACACACACACACACACATACACTCACACACTACTGCAATTAACTGACACACACTGAAAACATAAATGTGCAAAGGTTGTAGAAATGCTTCATTTAGACAGAGAGAAACAGGGAA
The DNA here is from genome assembly GCF_902167405.1 of Gadus morhua. Classification (NCBI taxonomy): domain Eukaryota; kingdom Metazoa; phylum Chordata; class Actinopteri; order Gadiformes; family Gadidae; genus Gadus; species Gadus morhua. The sequence goes on from NC_044058.1 coordinate 14,153,609, forward strand.
GGAGAGAGAGAGATAGAGGGACAGAGACACATGCAGAGAGAGAGAGAGGGAAAGATGAGGTACTGATGTTGTTGAAGTGAAACCCAGACAACAGAGGGTGAGAGACCTGTACAAATAAAGAAAGAGAGAGAGAACTGTGGTACTGTGTACTGTGTATTATGGAAGGGCCCATGGTACCTGCTGCTGCTGCTGCTGCTGCTGCTGTCTGCTGCCCGTTCGGTGAGGCTGGTGGAGCAGCCAGGTGCACACCACGGGGTCCACGTTGGCCGCGATGCCCTGCACACTGACCAGCAGCACAGCACCTGGAGAGGCAAAGGGACGTTGTAGTTCATGCATGTGTTCATGCCAATAAAGCCCTTCGAATTCAGAGGGAGAGAGACAGAGAGAGAGAGAGAAATAATTCAATTATGGAGTTCTGGAGATAAAAAAAAGTTGAAAAAGAAAAACTAAAATAAAGTAAACACTGTAAACCAGAAAGCTGCACATAAACATCTTGGCCTCTGAAACGCATGTCAACAACGGTCTATTGTAAATCCGGCTAAACGAAGCCCACAGCGCTGTCCACATTGATCATCTCTCGCCCCGCTGAGGCTGCTGCCGCCCATCCCTCGTCTTATTTCTCCCAGGCTAAGGTTTGGGAGCTCCCCCAAACAAAACGACAAACCTTGGCAGCGTCCCCCGCGGGAGATACTACAGCCACTGACAAAATCAACATCATCGCTAGCAAACAAGGACGTCTTTGTGGGAGACGGCGTCTCGGCGAGGATGCTTTGTCAATATCAGCCTGTGCTGCTCTTGAATCCGGAGGAATTTGGACGGAGACGTATGCATTAAGTCATGTGGAAACTATGCAAAGCCCCCTCTGCAACACAACGTTGCTCCGATTGCCGCACCCGAGCGCCAGTGATGATAGCGGCCGCGTTTGGAGGAAGATGAGACGGAGAGACTAAAGGACAAACGATACCGATCGCTGCAATCAGCGTCGTCGAATCACAGCGAAGTGAAAGAGACTTCGGACAAATCTGAGAGGATTTGGTGTCATGGCCGTCTCCTTTCACCACAAAGCACCCCCCCCCCCCCCCCCCCCCCCCCCATACCCTCCCCACACGTTTACACTGCTTAACGACGTGAATGTGGGTACCAGGGCTGGTACTAGGAGAGGGGTGAAGGGAGCTGTGGGGAGGGGAGGAGAGAGGGGGGGGGGGGGGGCAGCGAGAGAAGCTGGGTGGGGAGAGAGAGAGAGAGTGTGGCAGCGAGAGGGTGGTGGTGAGGGGATGAGAGCGAGGGGGGTAGTGGGGGGGGGGGGAGTGGTGAGTAGCGAGAGGGTGGTGGTTGAGGGGAGGAGACAGACAGGGGCAGTGAGAGAGTGGTGAGTGAGGGAGGGAAAGAGAGGGGGGGGGGGCATTTTGTTTCAATCGTGCCGCGTCAAGGCGAGTGTGTCGCGCCGGGGCCAAGAACAACATTTTCTTTTGATAAATGTCTATGAAACCGGAGATCTTCTCCAGGGTTTTGGTTTACTCTTAAATAATAATCTTTACCAACAATGAGCGAGGGGCCTGAGGTAATGCGTTCGGATCCTATCAATAATGACTCCCATGCCTGGAGGATTAGCGGCGGGGTCCCTGGCGTACGAGGACATCTCGGCTCTGCCGCGCTTCACAGCCGTTTAATGGTGAGGGTGGCGGCCTGGTGCACAGATCTGGAGGGGTGTTGGAGGAGGGATGGGGGGGGGGGGTTGTTGGATGGAGGCTTGGCTCATCTGTTTCAAAGCCTTGAGGCAGAGAAGAGGCAGCACAGTGTGTGTGTGTGTGTGTGTGTGTGTGTGTGTGTGTGTGTGTGTTCGTAACTCCCGACAGGAACTGATTGCTCATTGTTTTGCTAAACAGTCCAGTTCCTTAACGGCATTGACAACCCCCCACCCCTCTTTCCATCACTTGATCCCTTTGTTGAGAAATCTTACTCTTCACACACACACACCCACCCCTTCATTTTTGTGAATCACGCCTATAATATATCACTAATTTGATTAATTCAACCCTGTTCCTTGTCAACACCACTTGGAAACATACATGGATTATTTCCCATGATGCATAAACTTCCGTCACTTTCTCCCACGTGTTCAACTTCTATGTACATGCCTGAAATCCAAACTGACAACTGGTAGGCAACACCTATTACAGTCACTGATGCATTTTGTTAAAAATGGCAAAGGATATCCAAGTAAATAGGCATTCCTTGTATCCCAGGCACTTCCTAGCCTCTCTCAATGTACTATCCACATCTTTATTCTGCTTTGTGCTCTACATGTAGGGGAGGTCGTCCATCTCTACCTCCCGCATAACAAATCCTAACATGACCTCATGCTGGTCTATCTGCACCCCTGACCTCCTCTTCCGTCCCCACCGTACACCCCCCTCGCCCCAGAGACAGGAGGGGTGTATTGGGGTTTGAAACCTCAACTCTGCGGTCGAGCTGCACAGCCGCAGAGTGGCTGATTAACAGGCCCTGGCTGTGTCAGGGACTCACTGTGGGCTGGGCTGCAAGTGGTTCCACCAGGACCCTGAGCAGCCCTGACTGGTATCTCCTCGCCCCGGACCATGGCGATTTGCGCGAGTTGGTAGCGGTCGTGTCCTGGAGGTTCATTTTAATCTCTCGTTCTCCCACTACCTCCCTCACCAGATGCATAAGTGGTCTCACCAGAGCCCTGGGGAGCCCCGACTGGTACCCTCGCCCGGACCACGGCGATTGGACCTCTCTCTCTCTCTCTCTCTCTCTCTCTCTCTCTCTCTCTCTCTCTCTCTCTCTCTCTCTCTCTCTCTCTCTCTCTCTCTCTCTCTCTCTCTCTCTCTCTCTCTCTCTCTCTCTCTCTCTCTCTCTCTCTCTCTCTCTCTCTCTCTCTCTCTCGTGCATTCCGCCTGGATGAGTCACAGCCTAACATGCCGGGTGCAATATCCAGGGAGTTATTACCGAGGTAAATGAGTGAAGGAAAACAATACATAAAATGCATAATTGCAGCTAACTATTGGGTTTGGAAGCTGCTGGGCTGCGGTCTTCGAAACAGTATCAGCAGCATGTGTCGCGGGCCAACCTCTGCTGTGCTCTCTATACTGCGCAGGCAGCAGTTAGCCAAAGACAAACAGGTGAATGGGGCTTCTGGAGTTGATGTGGCAGGCTTGAGTAGCTGCGCTGTGTTTTGGCTGTCCTGCCAGCTCCTTTCATATCTGAGGTGAGGTTTTTTTTTTTTTTCCCCCTGTCAGACGATCATTACCGTGGTGACAGATACCGAACTACACAAAACATATATTTTCTTACTTCTGTAAGGGGCCGACAGGGCGTGCCTCATTCTGTCTCTCGCACCCCCCCCCCCCCCCCCCCCCCCTCTCCAGCGCTTCGGCTAAATGATCACTCTAGGGTCGTTTAGATTCTCTGTCTCCAGAAAGGGAAATAAGCGCCTGTCAACCATGCTGCATTGTGTGCTTAACGGTTATATTCTGCGTCGTTTTGATAGTATTTTTTTTTCTTTTCCGTGGTAATGCAACCGGTGTCGTTGTTTGATCTGGTAGTTGATGTTCTCTCTCTCTCTCTCTCTCTCTCTCTCTCTCTCTCTCTCTCTCTCTCTCTCTCTCTCTCTCTCTCTCTCTCTCTCTCTCTCTCACTCTCTCTCTCACTCTCTCTCTCGTGCCAGTCGTATGACAGGCGTTCCGGCCGAGCCCGCCGTGACCCTGGGAGCGTGCTCAGTGTTGTCCTTCTGCTGTCTACCAGGGTGGTACAGAGGTATGCAGCGGTAATTACACACAAGTGATGACAACGATAACAGAGGTGTTTTTCTTGCTTCCTAAGTAATTCCTTCAAACTCGCCCCACACACACACACACACCCACACCCACACACACACACACGTACACACAAACAAAATAGACCTAACACAACCCAGAAGGACGCACTACCTTCCTGCCACACACACAACTTTACTCGCCCACAGTGGACCTATTAATGTCAGAGCTGTATTTTCGCCGTGTTTTCCTTTGCGACTGAGGACCGGGAACCTTCAAAGAGAACAGAGAGACCGCCGGTGTTGTTTTATGGTTGCCTTACATCAGGCAGCCCTGAGCAGTCTGCAGCCCTACAGGCAGAGGACAGGCCAGACAGACAGAACGTGTAGCGTGACCACACACACACACACACACACACACACACACACACACACACACACACACACACACACACACACACACACACACACACACACACACACACAGTTAAACTGCAGCCCCAACTGTAGTTGAACTCCACGTCAATCTCCACATACGCCTGACCGACGTATGAGGATGCCATGATGTTAAACGCTTTGTTTCGTTTCTCTGTCTTTGTTTGAGTCTTCTGGTTGAGTTCATTTCAGGCTCAGTATGGCGGACAGAAAGAGGTTTTTCTGGAACACATGCAAACAAATAAATGTAACCACTCTTCTGGAGTCACTTTGGGCATGAAACTCTAGAAAGAGAGAGAGACAGAGAGGGGGTGGGGGAGGCCAGCTCACTGTCCCAGAGGTGAACGCCGCAACACTGATTAGGCTGATGCAGGGGGGCCTGACCCAGCGGCCTCAAGGTCGTGACCCGCCAGCCCCCCGCCCCCCAAGACGAAAATTAATCCATAGGAGGAGGGAGGGGGGGGTCAATTAGCATACGATCCCCTGACCCTGACTCCCCCCCCCCCCAGGTAGAGGGATCCAGGGTGCTAGTGGGCATTTGTAGGGGGTATTTGAGTATTTGCACTCCAGCCAAAACAATCCCTCCCCCACCCCCACCCCCACCCCCACCTCCATCACCACCACCCCACCCATGCCTGCCAGCCCCCCCATCGCCAGAATCGCTTCATTGTTGTCCGGGGGGGGGGGGGGGGGGATGTCGGGAGCCTGCGCCCAGCTCCTCCAAGTGAAAATAAATAAATAATTCTGGGCGCTGCATAGGCGCGTCAGCCAGATGACTTGTGACAGGTTTGGTTAATTTCGAAGCCAAGTAGCTAAACAAAACATTACGGCAGTCCACGGCCCTGCACGCCTTTAATTGCTTTTCCGATGAGCTCATGACTTGAAGGTGTCCTGGACCGGGCCGCACACTCCGACAGGTGCTCTGCTGCACGTGTGTGTCCGTGTGTGTGTGTGTCTGTGTGTGTGTGTCCGTGATTATGTGTCTGTGTTTGTGGTTGTGAGAGGGAAGGAGAGAAAGAAAATCTGTGGAGATCAATTGAAAGGGTTTCAGCTGTGTGTCTGTGTGAGGGAACTGGGTGTAGGATGTGTGCCGAGTTGTGTCGTACTTATGTGACTATGTGTGTGTGTGCATGCGTGCGTGTGTAAGGGGAAAGAGAGATGATGTTTGTATATTATATGGACACACAAGGAAACATGAAACGCGTAAAGATTTCCGATCTCTGAAACTATTTTATGCATACGCCCATATTCGTACATACAAGACGTGTGTGTGTGTGTGTGTGTGTGTGTGTGTGTGTGTGTGTGTGTGTGTGTGTGTGTGTGTGTGTGTGTGTGTGTGTGTGTGTGTGTGTGTGTGTGTGTGTGTGTGTGTGTGTGTGTGTGTGTGTGTGTGTGTGTCCAGAAGCTTGGAAATTGTAACCAGACACAAGGATGTGCTGTTCCTCTCTGTTGCTGCTCGACCTCTAACACAACTACCCTCTGTTGCTCTATGCCCTTAAACCGAAAAACAGGACGTTGACAGGCCACACTCGCCTCATAAGGTTTACCAGTAGCCGTGGGTACAATGACCAGCCTCTCCAAGGTGCTAAATGAGGATGCGCAAACCCACAGGTGGATGGAAGCACACCTGCATGTTGTTTTCCCACGTGACAAATGGTAGAGAAGGAGACATGTCTGTTCCCATGCCTGAGGCTACCTCCTCCATCTGCAGGGCTTCAGCAGAGGGTGAGTCATGCTAGTTATCTGTGGAAGCCCCACATTACTCTGGGCCCCAGCACGGCCAGTGGAAGGGCCCCTGGGGCGGGTGGTGTGTGGACAGAGAAACAGTGAGACACACGGGAAGCCAAAAAAAAACGGGGAAAGACAGGAGAATGGATATGTTATTCTTTCAGTTCACCGGTCATGCACTGCAGGTGAATTCATGTACGCCGCTAGTGAAGTCAGAGCGTGCCATGAGGCCCCAGATGTTGATAAGAGACAACTATGTTCATTTATAAATCCGAGAAAGTATGGATGAGGAAAACATCAGCCCTCATCCACCACCCTCTCTTCCCCGCTCCACTCCCCCGCAAGGCCTTCAAGCGGTTTGGAACAGCGTCCTGATGGTGAAGACCTGACCAGACGCTGCATGACCCTGGTCCCGCGTCAGGGGGAATCAGCCGGAGAAAAGGGAGCCCAAACAATGAGCGCAATGTCAGCTCTGTCTCATCCATTATCTCCTGCCCTCATCATCTACTCCCTCACACACTGAGCACAGGTGCGCAGCCTTAATGAACCGGGACAGTAATGAAAATAAATACAGACGCTCGCACATGTGCAAGTGTGACACACATAGCACAACCACATCATACGTATACGAGAGTTTAAATGTAGCCTTGCACTGACACACACACACACACACACGCACAAGCGCGCACACACACACACACACAAACACACTCCATCTCTCTCAGGAAATCGCATTGAAGGAACGGTTTTGGAGCCACTACCGAACGTGAACCTGGCCCTCATCGGCCAGATAGCCGGCCATTCCCCAATGAGCGACGAGGCCCTGCTCCGCCTGATTGTGTTAATGCATCATTACCGCATCCATCATGGAGGTGAGGCGCACTGTGGGAACCCTGAGCTGGCCCTGATGGAAATGCGAGGAGACAGGGAGAGACGGCGCTGAACCTCATTAAATAAACAGACGGCTGATGACTTCTTCTTCTACTGCTGCTGCTCCTGCTGCTGTTTCCCACCGAGCGCCCAAGCCCCGAGAAGCAGGCTCACCGCCGCCATCGCTCAGCCCGCCGCGTAGACCTCTCACTCTGAGGTTCAAGATGAGTTCGCTCCGCTCTGTCGTGGGCCAGAGATTGTTCGCTCTCTCTCTCTCTCTCTCTCTCTCTCTCTCTCTCTCTCTCTCTCTCTCTCTCTCTCTCTCTCTCTCTCTCTCTCTCTCTCTCTCTCTCTCTCTCTCTCTCTCTCTCTCTCTCTCTCTCTCTCTCTCTCTCTCTCTCTCTCTCTCTCTCCCCCCCCCCCTCCCTCCTCCCAGTCAGTGTGTATTCACAGCCTGGTCTGCGGGGCTGACGGGAGGATGACTCATCCCTACCTGTCTGCAGGTCTCCCTGAGTTTGGACCGAGACGCCGACCGCACTGTCGTCTGTCAACAAGTGCCTCTGAACGCCCGCTCTCACGCAGTGTGTTCAGCTGCTACCTCCAGCGAGTCATGTGTCATCGGAGCCTGTTTTGGCTGCTGACATTGCTATGAACTGAATATTTGTAAGAGATGCTGAAAGGAAATTACATATATTATTCAATTCCCCGTCGCTCTGACTGCCCAGTATTTTCTCTATCTCTCCTTCTCTGCCACCTCCTCCCGTTCCTCCCCGCCACGGTAGACTGAAGATTACTCCTCTTAAGGACATAGCCCTGAGTGGTTGCACATTTCAGCCATTTAGCAATTTGGTGTAATAGTTTCAGGATGAGCTGATGTTTCAGCTGCGATGGAGGGACACTCTAGATAGAAGGACTGAGAGACTGCCAGAGAGAGAGAACAGAGAGGATGGAGGGGGTGGTAGGAGTTATGGAACAACCTTGCATAGCATCACGGGAACATGATTTGCCATGGGCCAGATATCCCGGTGGAAGGTAGATACGGTGCCAATACTCAGATGAAAGAGCTCAATAGAAAAGTACTAAACATCAGGGGAGTGGAGGATAACACGCTCTGAATTCAAGGTGGGCTAGGGAAGGATATTTGAAACCCCTAAAGGCCTTGTTTGCTATGCATAGTTAGGTGCAGATATCAGCATGTTTGAAATGTCCTCCTGTTAATTAGACATTACAAATGTTGTCTACCCCGGCTCCAGGTGACTGATAAGAGGTGCCGCCTTGCCAAGAACATGCATGTGAGCGCGTGTGCATATATGCGTGGGTGTGTGTGAGGGAGTTTGAATGTATGCGTGTGCATGTGAGTGTGTATGTGATTTATGTGCATGTGTGTGTGCTTGCACACATGTGTACGTGTGCGTGCGTGCGCGTGCGTGCGTGCGTGCGTGCGTGCGTGCGTGTGTGTGTGTGTGTGTGTGTGTGTGTGTGTGTGTGTGTGTGTGTGTGTGTGTGTGTGTGTGTGTGTGTGTGTGTGTGTGTGTGTGTGTGTGTGTTTGACCTGAGGCTTGAGATTGGGATTTTGCCTGATGTAGGCAGGCTGTTATTAGTGAGTGACGAGTGAGGCTGAGATTTGATAACTCCTCACTGACTGAGTAAAGACAGAGTGTGTGCTTGTATCTCCCGGTCAAAGTGTGTCACTCCTATCTAAACACAAACACACACACATTGATGATAAGCTGGGAGTGTTTACCCCACAGATCTTTGTTTTGTTCAAGCAAACGGCAAACACACTACATTATGTTACAGGCATGTGCACAAAAAGTGCACGCTATCAAACCATCCAACACGTGCACACGCACACACACACAAAGCCTCCTGCAGCTCAAACCACTAACATCTGCCCTAGTAAGTAACCATGGCACTAACACATCAGTTAAACATGTTGCAAATACTGCTTGGGTTGGCTCAATGCAGAACAACATCAGGAAGAGGGGGGCAGGTTTCAGAGAGAAGAGTAGAAAATTGGATAAGAGGAGAGGAGAGACTTGGAGAAAAGGACTCAGAAAAGGTATTAGAGGTAGGCGAGAGTATAGGGCATGGACATCAGCATGCCTCATGGGATTTATTGTTGGCTAAACTCATTTTTAGAGGACTCAAGTGTTTAAGTACAGTAAAATCCTGAATCAACCTAAATATACTGCAACCTAGGCTACGATAACGTTGTTTAGCCACATGTCAAATGAGAAACGCTGTGGCAGATTTAAACGCAACTATGCCTCTGTATAAGGAAAATTATTTCACAATAAATTACCAAACAATGACCAAAAAAACATTACAACCCACACAATAAGTAACATTCCAACATTCCATGTCCCCATGCTTCCATAATGGAGGCGGTCATTGCGATGTGACATTGTGATGTACAAACTCTATTGAAATTAACGTCTGGGGGGAGACGGCACAGAGAATGGCCGGAAACGTAAAAACCGCCTTGAGCCTGTTTTATGATACATATATGCTACCGAAGAAACCTCATTTGCAAGTTTGGTTAAAGCTTTTGAAAAGGTGTTTTTCAACAGTAGCCAGTCTACAGAATTGATTTAGAGACATTTTATTTGACAGATTACTACTGTATGCTTAAGGATCCCCGCCTCCAGTAAAATGATTACTTGAAACTATTCTGAAACAAAAGCAATGAAATGCTGCGTTCAGCCAGATTCATTTATACATTATACAGATACATTAATCTGAAGCCTGATCTGAAGTGTGAGACTAATTAGGGGAACTGACCACACAACCTGCTAGGGGCCTCAACTTATCTTCCTGTCGGTGTGAGTTCGCTGAAAAATAACACGTTTACACACACACACACACACAGACAAACAGACACACGCAGACTGGCAGACTTAATAGTTCAGCAAGATACCCCTTGTCTATGAAATGTTGATAGACTGCTGGCAGTTTGAATAACCAGCAATCCACCTTTACCCCTAAGGGAGATAATGGTGACGGGATTTAGGGCAGAGGGACACAAACTTGGCTTCATTGTTGGTCAGCAAAGAATATCTGGAAATCACAGTTTCAATTTCTCTGTCTAGACTCGTGAACTCCTCAGAGAAATGGACGAGTCTGTTTTCAAACCGAGTTAAAACGAACAGCCCACACCATTTTAGGAAATAAAAATGGGTTTGTTCAGGAGCCATTTTGAAATGAAATCGCTTTTGAGTCCAGAGGTTTCTCACAGCAGACATGATCTTCAAAACAAGAATCTTTCAACAGGAGGTATTTTAAACTTTATTTTGGAGGGGGTTCATCATGACAATGAAATGGCACAGTGCTCGGCTGCTGTCATTGCTAACATGTGCTGCAAGCGGTAGGAAATTTCCTTGTCTGAACCATAGTTGGTCAGTAATCTGTGCAGTAGCATTACCTAAACCTCAACACAGCCCAAGAATGTGGCCCGAGAGCCCCGGTGTGTGCTTTCCAACCCACACTGCACGTAGGCTCCTCATATATTAACCTGACAGGGAAATACCGCAGTGCAACGCTAACCATGTCATTAAACCAACCCCGTGGCTTCCACATCTCATAAGGTAAACTTATGTGGCTTTTTTCACAAAACCCTGCTTTTATCCAAACCCACTCCCATCAGTCACTGCAGAACCATGCTTCCTTCAGCCAAATGATGAGCCTGCCGTGCACGCCCACGCGTTCCACCTCACGCACCTATGATGGCCGGAGGAGAGGGGTCTGGACAGCAGCTGTGCAACCAAGTAGTAGCAGCGGAGGGCCGTCCGTGACATGTTTACACATTCTCTAACTCTAGTCTGGCTACTCTGTATGTGTGTGTGTGAGAGATCGACAAGAGAGCTGGTGATATAGTCGGCCTCCAACAGTTTTATGAGAACGGTTCCTGAAATTTCAGTGTGAATCAGAGGTGTGTGTGTGTGTGTGTGTGTGTGTGTGTGTGTGTGTGTGTGTGTGTGTGTGTGTGTGTGTGTGTGTGTGTGTGTGCGAGACACAGTGGAAGCCCTCCTCTAGTGTCTGTTCTTTCATCTTCCATCTCCTCTCATCCTCTCTCAACACGCGTGCGGCCTGTGTTTACAGCCTGTTTATTTGAGTAGCCGCGCTGGGGGTTGTTTGGGTGAGCGTGTGGTGCTTGTGTGTGTGTGCGGGGAGGTCAAACCACACATGGTGAGTGGGACCTCTAGACCCCCAAAGGGCCACTCAAAGCAATGATAGTGTACTACTGCTGCTGCAGACACACACTCACTCATTTACACAAAAGCGTATTCACACACACACACACACACACACACACACACACACACACACACACACACACACACACACACACACACACACACACACACACACACACACACACACCAATTTATGCCATAATGAAATACTTGCCTAACACTCTTTCCAGGTTTAATATATCACAACAATATGGCAAACATATTAATTATGATATTAGGAGTCTGTAGTGACTGATACTGCTTCATCTTGCAGTAGCATCAGGAGTTGGATGATACTTCCGTGATATTTACATTTACGCATTTTTATGCTTTTTATTTATGCTTTAAAGATCCGGCGAGTTAGACAGGAAGGTATGGGAGAGAGAGGGGAGGACATGCAGCAAAGGACCACAGGCATGAATTGAACCTGGGTCACTGCGTTAAGGACTGAGCCTTAATGGCACGCTGTCTACCCGGTGAGCCAACGGGACGCCCTTAATCGGTCAAAGTTGACATTGTCTGACTTTGAGCGCAGCACCAAGATGGAGAACCTGAGCGGGGGGAGCAATTCCCAGGTTAGCGTCAATCCTAGGTTGGGCTTCAACGCTGAACTCCATAGGAATACGTTGGCAACACTGCCACTGAATGTTCAGCAGGTTAAACACTTGTTAAACACACAGTCTTTCATCCCAAGGCTGCCACACTCTCCAACTCAGTCCTTCTGCAGCAGTGGAGGTAACAAATGTGCGAAGGCGTTTCTCTTGATGACGTTGCTACCAGCTGCACGATCAAGACCTTTAGCAACAGCTCCTGTACAGAAGGCCACATTGTGCTTTGAGAGCGAGCGACTCGGTACAAACCAGCAGATCATCCGTGGTCTGGTATGTTTTCCCAAGGTGGAAGGGCCGAGAAAAAAATGCGTTAGGAAAATAAACTTCTTAAATGTGACTGAAATCGGAGGCAACAAGGGCTGCTGTAAGAAATGGGCTGTAAATTGTGATTCCTTGCGGTTTTGGTTAATCCTGATTGAGGAACCCCCGAGTTGAAAAGTCAGCAATATGAGACTGCAACAAAAATAATTACACCTGGGGTTAATGAGCCGTCCAGGGCCAGGGAGCGGGGCAGAGCGAGAGAGAGAGGGGAGCGAGAGACAGAGAGTCAGGGAGAGAGAGTGAGACAGCGAGAGCCATATGACCATGTAACAGAGGGATTAGGTTAAGGGCTGCTTATGGAGAGGTGTGTTCCCCCTTCGCCAACAGTAGAGGTGGAAATTTTAAACCCACATTTGTCTTCATCCAAGCAGCTGAAGCACCAAACCGCTTCAGCAAGAATAATAAATTCTGGGAGGAACGTAGGCTGGCATCCCCGCCCCGGTCCATCCATCTGGAAGGTTTACTTGGACAAGCGTTTCCCTCCAGGCCTAATTACTGCGTAGCTAAGGCCCTAAAGCACACTATCTCATCGCACCTCCCCACATCGTTACCTCCTCTGCCCTGGCCCGACACACTTACCCCTCACTCCCCCCTTTCAGAGGCTTTCATCTCTGCAGTTATGTCTACACGCCTACACACACACGCACACACATAGACAAATACACACACACACACAATCTCAGCTGTGTAAGGAGCTGGTGATAGCCCCGACAGCAACCGCTGTCCTCCTCTGCACAGTAGGGAGTTTCTTTGGGTGTAAAAGACAAAACAACTGTTATTAACAAGCATGTGGATGTAAATCCGTCCGTCAGTTGTCACCCATTTGAGAGGTTGTGTAACGTATGTGTGCACCTACAGTGTGTTCTCGTGCATTTATGCATCTACATAGCATGTGTGCGTGTGGATGGGTGTGGGTCTTTTGCTTGTGTGCTCAACAAATTCCACCACAGCACGGGTCTGGTTCCAGTATAGCACCTGCTAGTCTTCCTCCCCTGGCTTCCCGCCTTGCAGCTGTGGCCACGGGGGACGCGCTCACTCCTTGAGCCCCAGAGCAATGGTAAACAACACAGCGGCCCACATCAAAGACCTTCCACTCCTGGAACACCGCTATCTGCCTTCATCCTCGGACCCAGTCGCTCAACAAGCACAGCCTACTGTCCTCCACTCCACAGCCAAGGTATGCATCACAGGCATGGGGAGGAAGAAGAGGAAGATGCGGAGGAAGATGAAGAGTTTGACGCATTGGAAGTCATTAGGGCGATTTTTTTGATAACATTCTTTAGTAGGAGATTGAGGAGAAAGAAAAGGAGGAAGAAGAACAGAAGGAAGAAAAGGAGGAGGAGGAGAAGGAAGATGAAGAGGAGGAGGGAGAGGAGGAGGGAAGGACATGCCAGATACAAGCAGACAAAGGCTATCATAAATTACTCTTCTGCCTTGTTCTTCGTTTCTTTGTTTCATCCTTCATATTCTGCTCCAAATGTGCGTGCTCAATGAGCTCAAGACAAGCAGAGAATCAGATTTGTGATATACTGCTTTTCTTCCTCCAACATACTGTCTGCCTCCACGACTCCACCCTAGGACAAGTTTCAGGGACATCCATCAACTATGTGCCGAGGGCCAAACGTGGCCTCTGGATCAACACCTAAGGCCTTTAGAAGCACATGTGCATGTCCAGTGAGATGAGAAGGACAGCCGAACCAGTCCTGTATGGCCCTCAATATCCTGGCTCGGGAGTGGATGCAGAGAGCCGACCAAATGGGACCGGACAGCTCTTTTCCTGAGAAATTGTACCTGGTTTATCCATCACAGTTACTTTAAACACAGATGCTTTTCAAAGCGTTCAGGGAGAACCACGGCTTATTTTAGGAACTGGGGTTCTGAGCTGCTTTCGCTGCATTAAATTGCTTTTTGGAGTTTCAACAAATGGCAGCAATCACTTTCATATCAGCAACATATCAAGTCAAAGATGAGGCATCCAATCCTTTGGCTATATATCCATAAATGATACACTTTCTGGCCTTTAAATGGAATAGTGTATCCGAAGGGGTGTTATATCTGCGTACGTATCCAAAACGTTTTGAGCTGCAGACCTTAACCTACGGGCATGTTAGATTGATTTCCTCCATCAGGGAATGGGGCTATAATGGTCCTGAATGGACTATATTTCGGGGGGATTTCTATGAGCAAAAGGCTAGGTGCAGATGACTAATGAAGACCAGATAACGGGCAGCAGAGGAGAAAAGCGAGCTGATTGCTCCTTTCCAAAGGGATGGTCAACGAGGGCCCCGAGGAGCAGTGCTAACATTACGAGAGCCCGGCTCCAGCTCATCTTGTGGTTAATGTGGGGTCAGCACCTCAGGGAACGATCCTGGATAACAGAGGAGATTGAGTTGCAAAATAGTGAGCTGTGTCGAAGCAGTGCATCTGAGACAGGGGACCTTTAACCGCATGATGTCAAATCCCTAATGCGATACAATGAAAATCACACACACACAAGCATGCAGGCATGCAACCCGAGGGGAAGCCAAGAGACAGTGAAAACCTAAGAGGTTTCCCACAAACCCAGGTATTTTACAGTTCATTTGTACAATTCTAGAGGTAATTGCACACAAAGGGTTGCATGTGACCAATATCAGTGGCATAATACCAGGTCTGCACATTAATGGATATTTCCAAGCTAAACCAGATTTATAGTTCAATATTTCAACTCGACTGTTCTACAGAGACGTTCCATAAAGCTAGAGATGACTAAAACAGCACCAGAGGTGAAGTCACCCCTTGTCGTCTCGTTCCCCTGCCTGACAGGAGCATTGCTCCGTGGGTCTACTCCATCGTGCAGGCTTGTTCCTGGTTTGCCCCCACTGGAAGCACCCAAGTAATACCAGTGGGGTAAAGTAAGTTATCAAAAACACCTGTGTGCTAGTGGTAGGTATGCTAAAATAACAACAGGTACTAGAGCAGTCCTACAACACTCAGACACTAGAAGCTTAACTTTACTGGAATGTGTTAAATTGCATGTTAACAAATACTAATGAAGAAATTAACACACACACACACACACACACACACACACACACACACACACACACACACACACACACACACACACACACACACACACACACACACACACACACACACACACACACCACAAAGAATGCAGTGGAATAAAAGCGTTGGGCTGTGTGGATAATGGGCCTGACGTAAGGGGACCTATAAACCCAGCTCAGGTGTGGGTTTATTTTCCTTGGATGCTATCAGACAAGCCATGAAATAAGAACCACAGCGACGAACCGCGGCTCAACAATAAACCCACACTCACACACTAAGTTAAGTGCGATTGCTGTCCAAATAAACCTGGACATGGGTCTTTGGCCGGACGGCAGGGTGAAAGTACTGCGGTGCCATCTGACACATTTCCAGCCACAGCGCTAGCCTTGACCCAGCAGCACCCACCTCTGCAGAGCAGCGGTGCGTGTCCGTGAAGTCGGCCCGGTTCCACCGGTAGGAACCTGCTGCAGCAGCGATCCAGCGCAGCAGTCAGCTATTCCGATAGTTATTTTTTTGGAACCTTGTTCTATAAACGTGTTTAAATGTTTACTTCGCCCAGTAATTACCAATTTGACATTGAAATTGCTAGCATGCCACTTTGCTAAAACCAATTAGTTAATAAGCCTTCGGATAAACTGAGTTACACATTGAAAACAGCTGGACAAGCCCATTAACAGCGCTGGTTCCAACTCTGACCCGCCTAAGGGTGGACACGTGTGTCAATGTCTTATCCCATTAGAAATCTTCACCCCATATAATATATATAATAATCTGTCATGTGTAATAACACCATGGTGGTGACTAAGTCACATAATAATGCCGTGGTGGCTGCTGGTAACTGGGATGCATCATGGCACGTTCCACCCACCATTCCACTGACCATTCCACCCACTCATTCTGTGCAGAACCAAACCTCTGCCCTGGCTGTGGTTGGGTCGTCATCTCTCCACCAACCCCCCTCCTACACTCAGCCTCAGCCTCAACTCTGACACACAGTGATGGGGAGGTGGGGCGGGGGTGGTGGTGGTGGTGGGGGCTTATGGTTCAACCCGTTACCAACCGCGGTTTTTTTATAGCACAGAACTCCTTAATATCACCGATTACATCTCAGGCACCAAGCCAGAAACACCCTCCCAAACGCTTGCTCCGAAATCAGTTTTTTTTTTGGCTTGTCCAATGTCTTTTTGCATTAGTTGGTCGGTTGACATGGGCTGCAGTACTGTGTGTAGGCAGAGGCTGAACACACAGATACACACAAGCACAAACGCACATGCATACATACACACAGACATGCGCACACACACAGACATGCGCACACACACACATCTGTCCTCCAATTTTGAATTAGGAAAATAATTTGCCAGGGAGACCTTGGCAAAACACTATTACATTATTATAATGACAATAATGTGACTTTAACCCCAACCGATGCGTCATACCTCAGCAAAGTGACGCCTACTCAAGTACTTCTCAAGGGCCAAGAGTACACTGGGAGGACAATGTGGATACCTTGTCTTCCCTGTGTACTCTTGGCTCTTGAGAAGTACTTGCCCCCCAAAGTCTGGAGTCTCACACATCTTTGCAAAAAAACGGCAAGATTTAATTTACACTCACAGAGAAAACAAAGTCCACAAAGTTAAATGGAAAAGCGCAGACAGCCATGGCAGGTCTGGTGCGGAGAGATATAAAATACTGTTGCAATTTTCAGACGCTCCCTTTGAACTCCTCGCACAGATCCCAGATTGTGATTATTGTCAGTGTGATATTTATGGGGGGACATTTCTAAATATAATTACTTTGTGGAGTTGCACTTCCATGAGGATCATACCAAGATTCATGCCAGGCCACACTCGATGCTACAAGATACTAGAACTTGATAAGCGGAAACCAGGACAGCGCACACATTCGAGGCACGGAAAAACAGTTCAGTTTATGGGAGTAACTAATTAAATTAACTAAATGCGACAGACAAATGGAACCTTGTTTGATGAGAAAATTATTTACGGGGAAAAAGGACACAGTTTCAATAGTACCCTAATCTCAGAGAATCTAATAAAACAAAGTAGGAGGGCTGTTGTACGAGGGTGTTTGGAGTTCAGAAAGTCACACCTGCGTTTACATGTGTGGACATGGACAACACCCACGACCGGACCACACCCCACTGTTCACCTCAACGTCCCTCTATGTTCACCGCATGTCCTGGGTAATGAATACCGACAATGAATTATACACTTTAAAAAGAACTAATGAAAAAAGCTAAAAAGCATTCCCGCGGCTACACTAGATGTAACGTTAGCTCTATCGTCACAGATACAATGCGGCTGAAATGGGACACCAAAGCATAGCTTGCGCTTCAATTTAAAAAGCCCTGATCGGCTTGATCATATCATATTATTATTGAGTATATCATAGTTGCCGCCAGAATAAACAAAACAACCCATTATCGATATTGGGGGTCATAATATTGCTAAGACTGGGGGCACAATTGGCCTTTTATAGCGCTATTGACTCCATGTAAGAAAGAACAACTTTGCTTATTATGATATTAGAGTGGTTGGGTACGGAGCAGCTTGAGAGGAACAGTGTAGACCCCTTCTCGCTATCTCTCTCCCCTTCTCGCCATCTCTCTCCCCTTCTCGCCATCTCTCCCTTCTCACTCCATCTCTCCCTTCTCTCTAAATCTTTCCCTTCTCTCTCCATCTCTCCACACTTCTCTCCCCCTTGTTTTCATCTCTCCCTTCTCTCTCCATCTTTCCCCCCTTCTCTCCCCACTCCTCCCTTCTCTCTCCATCTCTCCCCCCTTCTCCCCATCTCTCTATCACTTCCCTTCTTTCCATCCCTCCTCCCCCTTCTCTCCCCCCTTCCCTTCTGACACATTGGGGCTCCGCTCATCAACAGAGGGCCTGTGGTTTATTTAACTGGGAAATTACCCTCCCCGTGTTTAACATATCTCCAATATTGTCATCGCCAAATATTTATTTGTAGGAGCCGAAGGAGCTCAGCATTGCCGCATGCCTCTGGCAATGCGGCACATATACAAGTCAGTATTGATGGACACACATAGAGAATCAATAAAGATAACTTTCAAATAGTACTTCTGCCACAATTGTGTTAGCTATAAGATCTTTAGTTTTTTCCTATTTGTGACCCTTATGTGTCCTTATCATTCTAATCAGAGCTACCTCTCTCAGCAGGCTATAAATTTGGCTTCTGAGGAGGAATAACAGAGGCAATTCAACAAGCATTACCTCCAGCTCCACAACTATTCAACCTGATGCAGTCTTTGCAGCTCTTGTAACCATTGACCAAGACAGTGATAAAGACAACAAACCAATTGTAATGCCAGTTTTTATATTGGCTTATGTTACGCTTCGATGAAGGCTAAATGGAAAGTGGTTGAGGTGAATAACCGTCGATAAATAAGATCAGATATTGCCAACTGAACAGTCTTGCTAGGGATTTCCTGCCAAGCCAGGAATTTGGTTTGGCAAGACTTTCTTACCACTAATTTCACCTTACCAGTGTGAATTGACCACACCTTAACCAGCGTTTTGAGGGGAAAGACCCAACTAGGGGAATATCACTGTATAGGAAACATTTTGGGTTATAAGCCAATGGAGAGTATGGTCCAGAGTGCTACGTTTGGACAGAAGTGGGTTCATGTGGGCGGGGCCCCCCAAGATTGCAAGGAGCAAACCACAAGGGGGCAGTGATGTCACAAGGACCTGGCAAAGGTCAGGGAGACTGCCTCATTAATAAACTGCAAATAGAGAGGGGGAGGCAACTAGAGAGGGGGAGAGAAGGTGAGACAGGGTGTGGAGGAGAAACTAGCGGAAAAGAAAGGAGAGGGAAAATGAGAGGGAAAAAAGGAAGCGGGGGAGTGTCTGACAATACGTGGGGATGGTTGGACACACACACACACACACACACACACACACACACACACACACACACACACACACACACACACACACACACACACACACACACACACACACACACACACACACACTATGTAGAAAGAGCAGGAAATAACAGAAAAGATTAAGGTCTCTCTTTGTCAAACAAACGCTGCTGCTTAAACAAGGAAAGTCCTTTTTCAAGACCACCCAACACTGGCCTTGTTGGTCCCTGAGTTCACCATGGATCCAGACGTCATCCCCTTCAAACACTGCGGCGGTGACAGCCCCGACCTTTCTCCTCTCCGATGCAGTTTAACGGAACCAGTAAGCAAACATTCTAATCTCCATCTTTTATTGCTGAACTAAATATTAAAGATTGTCTGCCAACAATTTGGCATTTTTTTCTGCACAGCCCCACGAAAGACACACAGCTGTGTGCACACAAATAGAAACACAAACACACGTAGACAGGCGCACACACACACTAACACACACACACAAAAATGCACTCCTCCGGCCTCTCAGAAAGTGGTTGGCGTCAGACCACAGGTCCCAGGGGGGGCTTCCTGGTGACCCACTCTTTAAACAGGCCTGGAGATGTTGCCGTTACAGTGAGCTGGCTGCCCGTAAACACTCACTCTGCAAGATAAATGAGCTGTGCTATTGCTTGCTCATCTCTCTTTCTTTCTCTCTCTCCACCATCTCCTTCGCTCTCTCTCTCTCCCACCCAGCCACCCACTGGGCTTGTTGTTTGTTTGTCAGTTGAGTCTTCGTCTATTGTCACTTTCATTTGTATTTGTTTAAGACTGACAAACTGCAGGTTGCCAACATCATTTTATGGTTTTTCTGTTTTGTTCTGTGGTTCTGCCTATTCTGTGTAGATAACAATAACACACAATAAAAACAATGATACACAACTCATTTTCAGAATTGATTTGATTCGACACACTTAAACACAGCATAATAAAGTAGTAGTTAACTAAAATGACCCTGATAGACAGCATCTCCTCACTTTTTACGTCCGCTGCTCTGTGTGTGTGTGTGTGTGTGTGTGTGTGTGTGTGTGTGTGTGTGTGTGTGTGTGTGTGTGTGTGTGTGTGTGTGTGTGTGTGTGTGTGTGTGTGTGTGTGTGTGTGTGTCAGACCAGATGTGTGCCTGCGTATTGTTCTGTGTGGAACAACACATCCTTACGACACCCCGAGAATACAAATCCAACTATCGCTCACAGCCACACACTCCACTCATCGATCACCGTCTCTTCTTATTGGCTATCTGGGACAAGCCGAACCACAGCGCCGGGGAAAACATCCCAGCCGGCCTGCGAGGAGCAGTCAGTGTGTGGCAGGGCAGAGGCTCCCCTTCAGCCAAGCGTTACCACTGTGCTCGCTACCAGACCGCAGCCATCGCAGACCAAAGCCATCACACACAACACTGCACTGCACTACACTGCACGTGCACGCCACCGGGCACCGCAGGGTCAACCTATCACATGCCCGTGGATCCAGACCACGCCTCTGAACACAGCAGCGTTCCGGAATCATGCCCAGTACGTTCAAAGACCGATATATATGGAACCATGGCATGTCTGGGGAATCTGGGGAAACAGCCGAAGTAAAATACGAGCATGCCTGTCGTATGACGCTCGCATCATCAAACCCACAGATGCAACAGTGACGTCTCTCTGTCCCGAGTGTATGTGTGTGTTTTTCTGCGACACTATTTGTGCGCTCACTTCAAAAGCTGCAAGTAATTACTCACACACATTAAACCGTGGACCGCAAACAGCCGTGATGCCGAAGCACTCTTTTTCTAAAACTCTCAAATGGTGTTTATTAAGACTCCCTTTCAAGCCCGAACTCCCAGTGTCCATAAAGAGCCGTGCTGCGGCTCTGTGGTGGCTCGCCCTGTGAGGGTTCCTACGTTAGTCAACATTCCCCAGTCTGCAGTCTCTCTTTCTCTGGCCCCGAAGGACCAGACACTCATCTGCACTGATAAACAGGTCAAATAAAAAAAGACATAAAATAAATAAATATTCATGTCATTTATTTGTTTCTCTCTTTGATTATTTTATTGTGTTCACATTTTCAGTCAGTGGCACATGTTCAAGGGGGTGGGACATTTAATGTTTGTACATTAAATGTTTTGTGACTTAAAATAAAAAAAAACGTTTCACAAAATCGTTCAGTCTTTTGGAGTAAACTGTTCCCCTTAAGCAAGTTCTCTGCACAAAACAAGGGTGGACAGCGTGCATTTAGATCGGCGCTGAGCGTGACTGTGTATTGGGAGGATTTACGGGCTGTGTTGTATCCAGCAGGTCACCACCGGAGGCAGCGGTGTGCCGCAGAGTGATCATCAGGGAGGCCTGCGGTGCCGCGGTCACACCTCTGGCCTGCGCTGCAGAGACACCCACCTAGCAGCACAGGCCGGTGGTGATTTACTAAGCTGCTGCCCCTCTCGCTCCCTCTCTTTGAGTCAGCGCAGGCTGGAGCATTATAGGCCAGCTAATGAACACACCATAAGAGTCCTCCCTGAGTGAGGACATCCCAGCTGGAGGCCTGCTGCCTCCCCCCCTCTGCCATGCCATGCAGGACGCAGGGGAGCCAGAAATAAGGGGCTTCCCCTTCCCCTTTAAAAATATAAGACATCTTTTTCTTACTTAAGAAACAAGGTATAAATTGTAAAAGTGCACGATTTTTTTATGTGAAAGTGCATGTCTCTACAATCTCTGAAATCAGGACATTTGAAATGATTTATCGACTGATTTCTCAATAAACTATAAGCTATGCACTGCCAAACTGAACACGAATATACTATTTATTTATTTGATACTTTTAATTAGGACCCTTAATTCTGAGCCTTAAACCGAGAATAATCTCGAACCCTGAACCGGTGACCCATTGACCACTTATCACCTCTGTGATATCTCATCTTTACTCCTTTACACAAACAGAAGCTGTTTGTTGCTGTGTCCCGTCACCCGCAGCCCCAACCAGCCGATGGCGGGGGGACGCAGGCCCTTGTTTGTCTCTCCGTCTGACGGCCGTCTCCAGCCCCCCGCTGCTCTGACAGACTTCCCCTCCTTCAGGAGGGACGCCCCGTGTTCACACCCAGGGGAGAGGCAGGGGGTTCCACGGGGACCCTCTGAACTGCCCCCGCACCCTGCCGGCGGCTCTCCGGTTGGGCCCTCTGAGGCCCTCGCTCTCCCCCTCCTCGCCCCCTACTGTGGGGCCAGCCCCTAGGACCCCATGGAGGCCGTGATAAGGCTCTTCCTTTTCAACTCTTGAACCAGCACCGCTCAGCCAGAGAGTCAGAGATTACAACTAGGTTATCAGGGCAGGGCACAGTAGGAGGGAGAGACAACAGCGCATATGATAGATAGAGGCGAAGTCCTACATGCTCCAGTTGCAAGGTTGCCGAGAATGTATTCAAATAGACTGATTCAAATATAAATATGTGTCGATGAAGAAAAATGAATCATCAGTGTTGTCTGCAGTGGTCAGGCCCCAGCTTCTGAGGCACGTCTCGGGCTGGCTGTGGCCCTGAAAGGAAGCCCCCTTGGAGGGTACTATCAGCAGAGGAGGACGGGTGGTGGCTGATAGCAGAGGTGTGAACACTAATGTTGGCACCGCAGGGAGCCGGAATGACCCACTGGAGAAAGGTTAGGGGGTTAGAACGCTAGCCGCTTGGGGCCCTGCTCTGGGCTTCCTCAGGGGGAGCGCTCCGTATCGTGAGGACGTAAGTGTAGTGGGACGGCATGCTTTCATTTCAGTCGAAATTGCTTATCTTGCTCGTATCATGAACACCAAGGACCCGATGTTATAGCTCGTCACTGGGACACGCTGCATCTGTGTTTGTGTGCGTGTTTGTGTCTGCGTAGCGATCCGATCCGGCGGGGTTGTAACTCCACCATGTGACGTCTGAAAAGGTCTGCTGTGGAGCGGCCCTCCCTCCCTCCCTCCCTCCCTTCTGTCCGCCTCTTATCACACGGTCTCCGGGACCCCAATCACCCCCCCCGCACCCCCCACTGAGGTTTGGAGCGGCTGGGCGGCGTGACCTCTGACGCCTTAATCGACACGCATTAAAGGGCCTCCCTAAAAAGGACTGACAGAGTGGGCAGATCGAGCTGACATGGCGACTGCCTGACTGGGCCGGGCCGCGGGAATAGGAGGGGGGGGGGGGGGGGGGCAAAGAGGTAGCGGTGCTGAAAATCCACCCTTGACACTGTGGAAGTGGCAGAGGGGGTCGAGAAGTGTGGACCCTCGCACGGATTACAGATTAGCTCCGGCTTATTGGTTTCCGTTGGGACTAGGGATGTCCGATATTGGCTTTTTTGCCGATATCCGATATGCGATATTGTCCAACTCTAAATTTTCGATTCCGATATCAGCCGATACCGATGTCGATATTTGGGTTATTTTCCCTCAAACCTAATTTAGGTAACATTACATATCTCCTGTTGTGGAATTAACACAACATGCTTAATGTTATTGTGATGCCCCACTGGATGCATTCTTGAATGCAACAAGGCTTTCCAAATGTTAACATTGTCTGTGCAAAATAAGAAAAATACTTCAACTTAATTTAAGGGAAAAGTGCCATGTTTATTTTTATTTTTTTCATGGTCTCAGACAAAAGTTTGGATTACACTCTCCCTGAGATAATCTTGACAATGCCCACAACAAATAGGGCAAACTTGACTTCACAAATGATAAAACATTGTACCTGAACAACTATGTGCAACATAGCAGCATGTTTCTTTAACTAAAACTCAATAACCTTAATTGAATAAATGCACAAATATGAGTCAATTACAATGTGCACTGTACTGCACAATTTTGAAAACATTTATTTGAGCTATAAATAAAAAAAAAAATAATAATAATAATAATAAAAAAAAAACGGTTTTAAGGCAAAAAATCCGATACCGATATTGACAGATATTACATTTTTATGCTAATATCGGGCCGATAATATCGGACATCTCCAGTTGGGACCTCTGGGAGCCATGTCACAGACAAGCCGAAGGGGAAAAGACGCTTAAACTAGCGGGATGAGACCACCCTTTTAAAAAATGACAATGTATGATTATTTCCCTCTTCCAATAAGGCTCTCCCATTGCGTTTACTGCCAGGCACTTAACGAACGGCGACCATAAATCCAGCTCGGTTGGAGGAACCTCAGGCAGGCCAGCAACAGAGAGACATGGAAATGCGTACGCGCGAGAACGTGCACGCGCATCTTTGAACGCCCGTGGCTGCCACTTCGTTTGCCTGCACACACACACCCAGGAAAATTGCGTTTGGGAGTGGGCTATTTTGTCTCCCAAGATTTTACCACAACAAATATGTGTTTGAGCGCTCGCCTCAGCAGATAAAAGGCTTATGGTTCTGGCTTCTAATGATTTGCAACAAGCAGCATCGTGATGGGATGAGAGAAATATGCAAAGTGCAACGAGAGGACAATGGCCCAGTCAGAAAATATGGTGATTAATCAGAGGAGGAAATAAAGGGAATTAGATCAATGTGTTGATATCATAGGGCTAAAGAAAATGAATCCTATAACTTATGCTCAAAGGATGCCATATTTCCAACTTGTTGGATGCTCCAGGCTCACTCTGACCAGGGCGGGTGTCAAGTCACGGTCAAAACGGTAATTAAATTCTTGCAAGTCCACTTACGCTGGTGAATCATGAAATATAAAAGCCACAATGCATTCTTCCAAAGAATCTGAAAAACAAGCGGTTGATCTCCGTGGACTTCATCAAATAATAACAATCGGCCCCCGCCAGACATGTAAAAGTATATATTAGATAATAATAACACAGCTTTAGAAGCGTTGTCTCTAATATCACCAGGGGCCACCCTCTGTTGGTGCTCAGGCCCTTCCACATGCAGAGAGCCACACATGGAGATAAAGTGTCATTTATCTCCCCGTGTGGAGGAGCAGGCTGGATTTAGTGTCTGCACCTGGCCAGGGGATCTCGGCAGTGTCCAGCAAACCCAGGCCTCCGCAGAGTGACATGTTAAGACAGACCAGACTCATCCGTACGTCAGTCAGCCAGGCCTCTCCTCCTGCTAGCTGTCAACCTCCTCTCCCCCACGACCTCCGCTGGCTTGCTCAACACACACGTGCACACACACACACGCACACACACACAAGTGGCACGCACACGCATCCGGACAAACACACAAATGCATATACACACACATGCAAACTCCAACACACGTGTCCACTCAAATCAAAACAACTCTGATGTTATTGCATGTTCTTCGCTCAATTATTTAACATGACATTGATTGAGTGAGACACCCACGTGAAATTCAAGATGTGTGTCGTTTATCTATAAATTTATATAACTATATATATTTATTCATATCACCACCGTGTCGAACACATTACACAGGTCGTTATGACTGTTATAACCCTGGGGTAGATAAGCCTACACTCACTATAAAGTAACATATGTCAGGGTCATTGGATAACACTGCCATTCACTCCTCAAGACGACTATGAATATCTCACCGGGCTAC
Source organism: Gadus morhua (assembly GCF_902167405.1). Taxonomy (NCBI): domain Eukaryota; kingdom Metazoa; phylum Chordata; class Actinopteri; order Gadiformes; family Gadidae; genus Gadus; species Gadus morhua. The sequence goes on from NC_044058.1 coordinate 14,179,064, forward strand.
TGTATGCAGAACGCCTCTCTCCGCTCCAGCTCTCCCTTTGCCATACCAGTACATGTGCTCTTCCAACACTCTCTCTTCTCTGAACGCCCCCCGACTGCTCCTCTCCAGGGAGACAGCCTGCCACGCTAATGACTCCTAACTACTTCCCTGCTGCAAGCCGTTGAGCTCAGCTCCAGCTCAGACTCAGACCAGACAGCCTGCCGATCTGGGGTCAAATTCACACACCATTTTAAGGATAATTCTCGTTAGACTATTCTTCAGAAGTTTTCTAGAAAGGTTTCCTATTCCTATATTCCTAAGTATCTAAGAATGTAATTAACTGAAATTCCTCCATATTTTCCAAGGAACCATATTTAGCTCAGGAAGTATTTTGATTCCATTCCGACAAACTTTTGTTTCTAGGAATTATGGATTGGTAAATGGGATGTGTAATAACTGCAATCAATTACGGTACCTGACAATCCTGACTAGTACCCTTGCCAATCGATAAATTGTGCGTGTAGTAGCCTACACCTCTTTTTCTCTAGAATAAAAATAGCATTTTACAAAACTGAATAGAAAAACAATATTGTAAATAGATGCCATTAAAACTACCAAATAAAAAATAAATAAAAAAAAATGCATAACTTTTCAATGTGACTACTTAGGACAGTAAACCTTTTATTTTATAGTTTAAGATATTTTTTAAGAGTCACATTATTATTATTATTTATAAGAATTTATTGTGCACAGGCACAGGCACAGGCACACACACACACACACACACACACACACACACACACACACACACACACACACACACACACACACACACACACACACACACACACACACACACACACACACACACACACACACAGCCATCCCGGGCCCTGACAGGAAGCCTAGAGGTCCAAGGCCCCAGAGCCAGGCCGGCCCCACGGGTGTTCAGCTCAGCCCCAGCGATGTGGGTCTACTGCCCCCAGGCCCAGCAGACAAATGCTCCCTCCGCTGTTCAGTTTGAAAGGTGATTAAGCACTGGGTACGGACGCACACACACATTAGCTGCAGCTTTCAAAACAACAGATCATATTACGGCCAGAGGAAATGTTTTCATTATTAATTCCAGTAATGAACATTTAGCCGGGCTCTCCGCGTCTCGTTTCCTCTCTTTTATTCGCTGATCTCATGGACAAATCTAGACGTCCAACAGTGTGTTGATGACTCATGACATCATGACACCCTTTGGGTGAGGGGCTGTGCTACTTTTGGACTTGTTATTACTCCTCCTATGAAAATACAAAGAAGGTCCCAGAGAAGCGAGAGGCATCAGCATGCCGCCCCAGAGTGCAGATGCTGCTGATAATGGGAGAGCTGGTGGCGGGGACGAGGGAGAGGGAGTGGGTGATGCAGGGGAGCACGGAGGTTAGAGGAGGGCTACCGCGGGGCTAAGAGCCTGTTTTCATAGATTAGTTTCCAAGCGTACTGGAGAGTTGAGCACGGACAACACAGCTTATACAGAGGTTATGAGGTAAATGGGTTTCGGTCTAGGATTGAAGTTATCAAGAGAGTGATAAAAGAAGATTCATAGGAATTAAAGTGATGCCAGAGAGTCAAGATTCAGAGAGAGGGAGAGATAGAGAGAAAGAGAGAACAAGAGAGATACAGCAAGAGAGAAAAAGAGAGGGAGAGAGATAGGGACAGAGACAGAGAGAGGAGCGTTAAAAGTTAAAGGGAGAGACAGGGCAGTAAAGATGAGATGCGTCCCAGTATCAGCCTGGTGTCACAGATCCCGGGCCTTTAAGACACACTTGGTTTCACATTACCCGGGGGAGGCCGAGCAGACCAGGGAGCACAGTGATCTCCTCACCCAGGAGACCATAACTCTCTCCGGACCAGAGGGTCTGGCACTGCTGGGGAGATACTTGGTGAGGTGGGGAAGGGAGGGGGTTGGATGTAATAAGTGTGTGTGTGGGGGGGGGGGGGGGGGGGGGGGGCTTCTGGTCACCTCCTTTGCCAATCTGTTCCCGTCTACAGGCTCCATTAACATTCCTGGCCAACCTGCTGGGGGAGGGAGGGAGGGGTTGGGGGGGGTGGCTGGAGGTTAAGTGGGGTATGGGGATGACTGGGTTCAGGGGAGGGGACACACGGGGGGAGAGGAGGGAAGAGAGGCGGGAAGGAAGAAAAGAGAAAGTCAACAAAGTTAGGAGGTCGAGAAAGAGAGAGAGAGAGAGAGAGAGAGAGAGAGAGAGAGAGAGAGAGAGAGAGAGAGAGGGAGAGGGAGAGGGAGAGGGAGAGGGAGAGAGAGAGAGAGAGAGAGAGAGAGAGAGAGAGAAAGGGAGAGAGAGAGAGAAAATACAGACAGACAGTGGCCGACCGACAGAGAGCGACAGACAGACACAGAGAGAATAGACAGAGAGACGAGTAAGGATCGTGTGGGCCAGGGTCAGATGGCTGGGGTGCAAGGGGTCTAGCCCTGGTCTGTTAACTCCACTCTCAGTGCTGCTCTGTGGAGCAGAACAACACACTAAATCACTCCTCCGATCACAGGGACCTGTGCGTTCACCACTCCTGCTGGTGCACTGTGTGCGTGGCATGAACGTGTGTGTGTGTGAGTGAACGTGTGTGTGTGTGTGTGTGTGTGTGTGTGTGTGTGTGTGTGTGTGTGTGTGTGTGTGTGTGTGTGTGTGTGTGTGTGTGTGTGTGTGTGCGCGCGCGCGCGTGTGTGTGAACGTGTGTGTGTGTGAGTGAATGTTTGTGTGTATGTGTATGTGTGTGTGAGTGTGTGTCGACGTCAATGTTTCCTGTAACTATGAGTATCCCTGGCGAGGTCACGACCCCGCTGTGCATAGGTCAGATGTGTGTTGAATGAGATGACACTAACCAGTCCAGTGGACTCCAAGGCCCACCAGTGCAATAGGGCTCCGAAGCCCTCTCAATAAGAACGAGGAAATGGCCTGAAATCAATAAATCCAGCCCCTTTAAGTCATCTCTGTGTGTCTTCTGTTGGCCGCAGCTAGCCTGGTAGTGGTTAAAACTGTCTACATACTTTACAGAGCAATACATTTACGGCCTGCCCTGAACACAACACCACCACAATATGCAAGCTGGCCCTTGGACACAGGGGCTCGGGAGAGCCGTGGAGCGCAGTGTGCTATGTGTTAAGGCTGGGCAAGAAAGTACAATGCTCTCTTATGATGGAGGCCTCAAGGAGAAGCCGGGTGTTGGTGGATGTCATGGAAATGTCCACATATCCATATCCACATTTACACGACCGCTCTGTCCGTTTGCATTACAGCTCATACAACACGCCTGCACACAGCTATTATATAAGTGTGATAATATTACCCGTGAAAACAATCGGCCGACCACTACTGTAACACGCACGGTTGGCGAAAGCGGCCCGTCTATCTGTGGTCTTGTCCCTCAGCTACATCCTGGAGGTGGTCTCATTAGGTCCACTGCCCCTGTACTGGGAGCCTGAAGGCACATTCTGTGCACGAGAGCCCGTAGCCTGCAATATGTAAAGCTATCACTTATATGCTGAAATGGGAGCCAAGGTACACCATTAGGGGGGGGGGGGGGGGGGGGGGGACTGTTGGTGTGGCCTCCACAGCAACTTTCACCCTGACAGGCTGGAGCTCATAACTCACCAACACTGAATCAAGTTTAACATTAGACAGATGATACGGTCAAAACCTGCTACTAGGTAGAACGCAGGGGGCACAAGAACAACACTGTGTGCATGAGAACCTCTGTGTGCGTGTGCGTGTTTCATACAATGACTCATTGAAATTCCCATGAAAACCGAATTCAGTGACATGTTGGTAAAGTCTTTTTTGAATAGAAAGTGTGATGGTGTATTTCAAAGATACAACTCACTTAGCAACAGGGTGGAAATAGAAATGTCATCAATAGATTTAATTTGTGCTCACGATCATCACAAATCAACTAAAGGGGAATGCATGAGCAAGACATTTAGTAGAATTCTAATATTATTTTTTCTCATTATTTAGGATTATTGATGGTGTTGGGTTTGACCTAATTGTAAAACCATAAAATGTGGAAAGTTCAGGAGTACCCTGCACCAAGTTTCTGATGCAAAGTCAACCCAATGATCGGAAATATGTGATTTGCGACGTATAAAGAGCTAAATGTGGTTGGAATCATGTGCAGCATTCATCTTTGCTGTATGAAACAAGAGAACGCCATAAGTCAAAGATATTTATGAGGGCCGTGATATTTTAAATCATAACTCCAGTCATCTGACACCTCCCCTGAAGACTCCTCCTGACCACTTTGTGGAAACAAAGGGTGGAGCGTGAAGAGGAGGCCGCACCTCCACCGCCCTCCCAATACTACCACCTCCGTATAGAACTGTACATCCTGAGTCCGTCAAAGTGGAAACCCTTGTGGCCCTGCTCGTTTTGGCCCCGTTTCGACACACTTCAGACTAATCCTGCAAACATATCAACCGATTCCAGATGGCATTAAACTGTGGCATTAACAAGCCTCAAATGAAAGCCTTGCTTCGTCCACACTTCGCTCTCCAAAACATCGGTCATGGTTTAATCATATAGTGGCGGGGCGACGGACAAACCCAGAGTTATGTTGGCCGGCAGGGAGCGACTCCTGGCCCGGTTCGTTGTTAGAAAGTAAATGTTTGTTTAATTTTACAAGTTCTGGCTGCGTGAGGTGAGGAGGAGGTATATGAAGAAATTGAATTTACACATAGTGTGGGGTGAGAGTGTTTTATTTCTGGTTTCGCGTATGCATCTGCGTGATTTGTCCACATGTGTATCTTTTCAGAAACAGATGTTTGTGTGCATTCATTCAAGCATGCGTGTGTGCATGTGTATGTATGTGCGTGTTCAACCATATGCATATATTTTCATTGATGCAATGAACAAAGAGCACTGAGCAAAATATGACACTGGTAGTCTGGGAAAGAGAACTGTTGAATAAAATAAAATAAAGAAAAACACAAAAATAAAACCATAAATAAGCAGCAAGGAAAACATGACATTGTTGAAGGGTGGAGAAAAACACGTCCTCCATCTCAAGTCCAGTTCATGCCTTTGGAATTCAATGAAAAGATGAGCGAAACAATTTGAACTTCCGTGGCCAAACATTTCAGAAGTTAAGCAACGCAAGTTAAGATTACGCAAATAGACAAATTCGTCACAACTTTGCCTACTCTGCCATCTCACTGCAGTACGGTGCGACAATCAAGTGGTACATCCTAGTCATGGCCGGTCCATGGTTTTGTGGTACAGGGCAAAAAGTCTACACTGCCAATCACAGTGGCGAACCAGCCAGGGTAAGCCTGCTTACACTTAAGTGAGTCCAGGGTGACTCAGGGATCTCTGGATCTCTTGGAAATGACGGCAGGGATGTTCATGTGAGGTCTGAGGAGCGGAGGGGGGGGGGACTCTCATCATGACAAACGAGGCCTTCAGGAACACACAACTGAGGTGAATAACAGAGCTTCTCAAGGGTCATATCCAGGGGATAAATATGTGATTACAGAGAGAGGGACAGAACTCTGAGCCGCCAATTTCAGGTCTGTTAGTAACTCGTCCAATCATGGTGGGGATAATAGTTTATGGTTGTTTTTTGTTTCGGACTAAGGGAGTCAATACCATTTTAACAATAAAAGGGTCAAACAAGGCTTCAACAAAGCACTGACAGACCAGAAATCCCATAGTAGGGCTATTATGGTGCAAGGGTGTACTATCTGCTTCATGTGCTACTGTGCTTCTGCAGAAGAACCATGAAATATGGGACTTGCCAAAAATAACCAGCATGTCTCTTGCATGTGCATGTCTGATTGCTCGCGAGTGTGCAAAGGACACATTGGCAGGGAGAAGGGAGGATTAAAAGTTGTCGCCGCTAGTTTAACGTTCCAGTCACCACAAGTGTGAAGCGCCGCCTCCCCCTCCGCTGTAGTATTCAGCTGATAATTGTGTTGATCACTCTACCGTTGTATTCTCTCGGATCTGTGAGAACTGTCTCTCCCTTCAAGTCTCTCTTATTTTTCTTGTCTCTCTATCCGACTCCTTACAACTCCCTCATACACCCATCCCCTCCAACCACCACCCCCCCTTCTTTAGCTTAATTAACTACAGCTTCATGGACTACTCCAGTAATAATCTCCAAAGCAGTATCAAAGACGTTTCCAAGGACACGCCCCAACACCGCTGCCCTCCTGCTATTCTTCATCTCTGTACGCCCCTCCCCCTCTCCCCCCGATGTCTCATATGTGGGCCGGGTCGGGAGCTTGTTCTCCCCCATGTTTACGTGTCTCCGTACGAAACCGTCTGCCTGGGCCAGCGGTGAGACCCCTGGGAAACAAACCTCTGGATCCAGCCCGTGAGGGAGGTGAGAATAGGATGGGGCCGAGGTGAGGCGGGTGGGTGGGGGGGCGCTTGAAGCTAATGTGTGGCTCCCATCCGCTTTTTCTCACCCCTACTCCCTCTTGGGCTCACCATGTGTTTTCTGATGGTTACTCAAGCGTCTAGCTCTCCATATTGGCTTGGCTACCGGCACAGAACACTGGGCTCGCTCGGCCGGGCGTCCCCGGAACCCGTGTGAACTCCGGTTAGCCTGTGTGGGACTTTGGCCTCCGCCGCATATGAATCAGTAACCCATAATCGGCTAATAAGGAAGAGGCGGTTGGCGGAGGATCTGCCGCTGGAGCTGAGCACGGGCCAGCCTTAATGGAAGATGAAAGAGCGAGCCGTGGCTCACAAGCAAGATGAGTTGGAGAGTCCCCGCAAATTAATATTTTTCCCCGTCAGCAAAGAGTCGGGGAAGAGCAAGAGAATAACCCTTGATCGGCTCCACGCACATCTGCACATCATGAAAATGTGCATCGGAAAAAAACAACATTCAAAGGCGTCAAAAACAGAGTTGAGGCGCGCACATGACGAGTACAGAGGATTCCGTTGGATGTTCCGTTAGCTCATTAATACTTCACCAACGGCTTCCATTTATATTTAACCGAAGCGATTGAAAGCGGCCCGAAGAAACAGCTGCCTAAAATAACAAAGGGAGTTAAGAATTTAATAAAAGCTATCCGTCTATCAGTTGTCCAAGTGGTAGCACTACATATTGTTTATTATGAGCGGAGTGCTGCACAGAAAGGGCTGAGGCAGGCAGTTTAGTATCACACATCACACAGCATTATCCCTAGGCTCCTGCCTCTAGCCCCCTAAACCAAGGCATTATCCCCTCTAATTTGAGTGAATAAAAAATCCCTGATTAGCTGATCTGGGGAAGCCAATTGTTTTGATTGGGCCTGTGATGTTTGATCTGACAGAGTGGAATGTAGCGACCTTTGATCCTTTGACAACATTCAATTAGATAAGGTTAACTAAAGTGACCTGTCCCCTGCTCCTCTATCAGGCGCTGAAGAGAGAATCAACAGCTAGTGTTCAGGTCACTAGGCAGCTAGCATGCCAACTCACAGACTCTCATACAAAGCTTATGTGCCATATACACACACTCACCGAATCTCACACACACACAGGGCTGAAAGCTAAGCCCCGTTTTTCCCTTCCAGTCTCTCTATTACTTTGTCGTGATAGATGAGGAATCTTAAAAGATACAGCTGGCAAAGCAATTGAAGAAGAAACTGCGCAGCTCTCTCCAAAGAGCTTAATTTATAATTACTCACTGTAATAGCTTTGCATTCATTTGGCCACTTGAAACGACAGGGCTGGAGACGTTGGTGTGTTGGTGTGTGTGTGTGTGTGTGTGTGTGTGTGTGTGTGTGTGTGTGTGTGTGTGTGTGTGTGTGTGTGTGTGTGTGTGTGTGTGTGTATAGAGGGGACCCTTGAAAGGTCTTACGTCAGCCACTCCTCTGAGTGTCCTGCTGACAAACATTAAAAATGAATTGCACCTTAGCGGGAAATGAATCAGGGTGCCGTGGGAATTGCATTACACCCGGTAGCTGACAAGCTAGATCACCATATTCCAGCTGTTCGGTAGCCGGGGACAACGCTGCCCCCCCCCTCCCCCCAAAACCCAAGATGAGGAAAAATAAATAAGAGGCAACTAAGGAGCTATGTTAAGCGGTGGAGAGAGAGAGAGAGAGAGAGAGAGAGAGAGAGAGAGAGAGAGAGAGAGAGAGAGAGAGAGAGAGAGAGAGAGAGAGAGAGAGAGAGAGAGAGAGAGAGAGAGAGAGAGAGAGAGAGAGAGAGAGAGAGAGAGAGAGAGAGAGAACCAGAGCCAGAGACACAGAAAGAGAGAGACAGAAAGAGAGAGACAGAGAGAGAAAGGCACCTCTGATGATGGGAAAAGGAAACATCGTGAGAATGTTTTCAGGGCAAAGGATGGGAATCCAATAAAACAGGGGGCAGATTTGTTTAGAAAATAATAACTCATGCTAAGTGAATTCCGCCCCGCTGCTTTTACCGGGAGATAGAAGTTCTGCCGACGGCAGCCTGTTCCCGTTCCCTCTTGGATCTGCAGGGCAGAAATGTCCGCGCTGGGCCCTAAGTGTTGGGGGAACGCTCCCCTCAGCCAGGCGTTGAAGGGCTCATGAAGCAGTGAGAGAGAGCCCCTTAATGAATCTGATGAGGCCTTATTGGCTCTAGTTTCACACAGGGAGAAGGGCTCATTATCTCAACCCTCAGTCTGCCTGACCCCTCCGGGCGAGACCCGCAGACAAGAAGCACCGCTGACCCACACTGACCCCAGTTCACACTCGCGGCCTAACTCTATCTCACACAGATAAACACACACACGCACGCACTTGACAAAGTGCTTAGCGTTGACAGTTTGTTGGAGTCAGTGTGTGTGCCCACTTAAAGTCGCCCAGCTCAGCTGTGTGTTTGGAGAACCTGGTCCACGGCTACAGGGCTGAGCTTTGCTGTCTAACCCCAGATCTACCTGAACCAACAATAACAGTAATGCCCCATTTCCTTTTAGGTCACGCCTCAGTTTGACTCCAACCACTTTTTTTTCCAAATATATACATTGGTTGCCATGAGAACCTTGGTCAAGGGGATGATCAGCCTCAGCACTGGCTTCAGTGCCAGTGTACCGGTGCACCCCAGTCCCTACTCTATCCTCCCAGAGCTGACAGCCCCCCCACCCCCCCCCAGCTGTGGGTCCCCCTTGCCCCCCCAGCCCTCAGCCTCACACCCTGGCTGGGCCTTAAGCACTGTGAGACTGGCCTAAGTAGTCCGACACTTCACAGATGAACAGCTCCGGTAATGGGCCGTGATTGACCAGAAGAGCCGGCAGTAAAGCGGGTTTCCCTTGGGTTTAATCTCCACATTACCTGCTCTGCTTCACATGCATGCACACAAACAAACACACACACACACACACACACACACACACACACACACACACACACACACACACACATCAGGGTGCACACCCATACTAGACCCACATATACACATGCAAGAGGAGGAGGTTCGTGAAAGTGGCCCATTTGTGAAACAGAGCTGTTTAAAATACACTCATATTGCAATGAATGCTTTGCAGCGAATGCAATCCTGTGATCTTCATAAATAGATAAATCCACATCATGCAGAAAAGCTACACAACTCAAACTGCTCCACTCTCCCTGGCCAACGTCCAGCAACAATCAGAGCAGGTAGGCCCGATCCAAGCATCGGCTGCTCTCCAGAAGAGGCCTGCTTGGAGCTGAAGGGAAATAGATTGTCAGCGGGGGGAAAGCCGTCTGTCAGAGGACATGCCGCTTCCTCGACGAGTCTGTCTGTTCAAATCATCACGCGTCAGCGAGCGCAGCTTATTGGGCGCGCGTCCAGAGGGCCAGCGCCGCTGGCGACGGAGCGCAACGCCGTGCGCTCCGACGGGGAACAATGTGGCGTCTGTTGTGGCTCGCTTGGGGGGGGGGGAGCAAGAGAGCGAGGGCTCAAGAGGTGTCATGTGCCTGTCAGTTCCTGAGGTCTCTGCCTTCCACCTGTCACCACACCTGGGGTCAAAGACAAGGTGAAAATGTTGCGCACCGTTTCAAAATCACAGCGGAGTAGAGAGTATACGGGGAGTAGGCGTGGGGGTAGAAGGCGTGTTTGATTCATCTCTCGCTGTGTATACAGAGCATCAGAGCGCACTTCATAGAGTATCTGATCGGGGCTGATTGAAGAACTGTGAACTCCCTTTTGGTACTGCCACTGATTGATTGTCCAATGCACGTGTATTCACCCACACAGACACACATGTAAGATGCTTTAAAGCATACGTACAAACGTACGTACGCACCTACATAGACACACATGCATTATGCATCACGATAAATGTTCCATGTTTGTGATGAAAATGTCGAAAGGCAGTTGTTTCTTCACATAACATTATTGCTTGGGTCAGAACAGGAGCAACCAGACTAGCTACACAAACATGTCCTCAGGTTTTCCCACAAGCATTACACACACACACACGTATATATATATATATATATGTATATATATATACATATATATATATATATGCCTTTTTACTACCATTTCCCTATATCTCCCCATCAGTGGGAAATGGGTGCAGCAGCTTATAGCCATCAAGAGACTGCCTGAGAGCAGACTGTTGATGTTACACTCAGAGGAGTGAGTGAACACATGCTTATAGAGCAGGGAGCAGGAAAAAAACGACAGAAAAAGAGTATGATGGATGGACATATGAAAGTCTGGCAGGCCTTTGAAAACGTGTAATGGAGGAGGCTACCAGGGGAGCACCCGCATTCACACCCTATCTCCCCTATCTCCAGCCTGGCCGAGGGTTATGGTTTCACAGCATGGCAGTGTGGAAGCGTGTGTGTGAGAGTGTTTGAGCGTGTATGTGTATGTGTGCGTGCATGAGCGAGTGTGTGTTTGTGTGTGTGTGTATGGAGTGTGTGTGTGTGTGTGTGTGTGTGTGTGTGTGTGTGTGTGTGTGTGTGTGTGTGTGTGTGTGTGTGTGTGTGTGTGTGTGTGTGTGTGTGTGCGTGTGTGCGTAGGCCAGATCAAAGTGTGCTGCTGCCTCATTCCCACCTGCTCTCATTAGTCTCTGGCTCTATGAGACCCAAGTACTGTAAGATCCCACCTGTCCTAGACTTCCATGGGTGGAACCCTCTCTATCAACACACACACACACACACACACACACACACACACACACACACACACACACACACACACACACACACACACACACACACACACACACACACACACGCGCGCGCGCGAAATGTATCCCTTCACAACACCATAAACATGTTGGTTTGAACACAGTGCATGTGCGACCACAACACTGAGCATCAGGTTACAAGCGTAACACATGTACTCAGCACAGCACTAAGAAATTAAGCAGGATTCCTGTGTGCGCACACTTCAATGAGAGTGAATTTATTGGGAAATGGACAACTTTTTATATATTTAAAAGTAACACTTTCTGACGACTTAACAAAGCAGCTTAACCATGGACATTAATGGTAGCCCCTATACACTGCTCTTATGACCGTCATTAAACTTGGTTAAAATGTCTGGATAAACAAACTTCTCCCCTCTCTGCATCTGTCTTCTAATTCAGCACCGACGAGGGAGTTGGGGCGGAAGAACAGGTTTAAAATCAATTAGGAAACTAAATATGTTTAGTATTAGAGCGGCCGGGACATTCTCTGAGGATTAATTCCATGTAGCTTTCATAATCCCCACCAATATGTTTAAATTAAGATTAAAGATCACTTTTTTTCCCCTATTCCCACAGCTCCCAGGGAATGGTAAAGAGATCAGGACTGGAAGGCCTTTATGGGGAACATCTTTAACATTTGCTCTGCTCTCAGTGCACTTGATTAAATGTAACATTTTCGGATCCCAGAGTTCTGAGAAAAGCATAAATCATTGTCTCACAGCTGCTGGCGTGTCTAGGGAAAACACATGCAAGTCCCCCGCCAACTCTCTCTCTCACTCTCTCCCTCCCCTCTCTCGATTTTAACCTCCCCCCCACACACACACACACACTCCTCTAACCCTCCCCCCTTTTCTGGAATAAAGTCAGTGCTGTGGTGAGGCAGCAGGGAAACACCTGCACATCAACGCCACCCAACTCCCTCTGCCTCTCCTACCGCCCCTCCAGACTTGTCCCCCAACAGGCCTTTCTGGCCTAGCCTCCACGGCACTGGCCAGGCCCTGGGCCCCCTGAGTCCTCCCAATACATCAACCCTGACATAGGCCAGATCTAGGCAGGACGGCCCGCCTGCCAGCCCGTCCGCCCACCAGCCGGCCAGCGACTGTCCTGGGATCAGCGTTATCAAGAGTCTCTGGAGGAGCTGTGGTTATTTATGAGGCGTCTCCCGCCTGCAAAGTGGCCATGGGGTTTCTTGTCCCGGCCAAGGTTAGGTCTGGAGCCTGGGGCTTGGGTAAGCCTCTGATTACATGTGGTGATAGTTTATAGATCCACTACCCAGTGGAACGCTGCAGGAGGCAGGCAGATCGCTGTCTGCCTGCTTGCTTGACTGACTCCCCTTCTGCCTGCTTGTCTGTCTGTATGCCTGCTTGTCTGTCTGCCAGCCTGCCTGTCTGTAGCGCTGCCTCTTTTTATGTTTTCCACTGCTACTGTTCTTACTCAATCCTTAAACCTATCACCTGGTTCTTATTGCCTTTAATCCATCTATCCATTAATCCCGCCATCATTTATTTTAATTAGCTCATTTATTGGAAGGTCCTTTGCAAATCATGGCATTGATCCTCTATGGCTTCCACCATAAGGCACCATCATGAATTCTGTTTTTGATTTGGCTCAAGAGCTGAAGACAAAAAAAGAGAACTGAAGTTCAGGGAAATATAAAAGCTTGAATGTTAAAGTCACAGTGTGTAAGATTGATTCCCTCCCAGATGGTAGGTGGGAGAGTTTCAAAATTAAAAAAACTCATCTTCTCTGACTGGCTGTGCAACTGGGTGACGCAAACTAGCGCAGCCCGACTGGCTGGGTGGTGTGAGTGGGAGGGGTTATGAGAGTGTCTGTAGGTAGATTATTGTAAACAAAGAGAGGTATGAGCTGGCCAGCATTTAAAGGACGCTATTTTATTGATAATTTTATTGAAATTACTATCTATCAGCATTGGCTAGATACTTCCAGGTTATTTCAAACTACGAGCTGGTTGAAATGTCAGACATTGCGACTTTAACTCAATTTGAGTTTTCGCCACTTCATTGCCACTTGATGGTGCGAGGGGGTAATGTTTCAACTATGAAATTATTCTAAAACATCTAGGCCCATCAAAGGAGGCCATTTCAAAGCATTCACTCTTATTTCTTCCACACGTGCCTTTAATTGTGTTTAATATATTAGAATGGTTCCAACCTCAGTTGGAACCATTTAAGCAAACCCCAGTCAAGCGAAGACAGATTAGGTATAAAATCAGCGAAGTCACTGCAAGTTTGGCGGCCAGCAGTCCCTCCTCTGACACCAGCGTCCTTTTCTAACTTATCTAGAATTTATTCCAGATCAGTAAACATTTAGAGCAAAATAAAAAGGTGGATCCTCTTCCAAAAATGTCACTCTGCACACAGAAAGCTACTGTACACGTGGGTGAGAGATGGAGAGAGGGTGAGTGAAAGCGAGATTGCTTAAGAATGAAATAAAAGAAAGTGAGAGAGTTAAGGAGGAGAAATAACCAATATTGGAATGTGTCCAAAATTTCAAAAGGTGAAAGTCCCAAAGTTTGAGCTATGGTTATTTCAAAGCAATTATATTGAATAATTACATAGCAATCACATTTGGACATTGTGCATAAAAAATGAATGTCCGAGGGCCAACAGTTTGTGATCATTGTGACATTTCTGAATTACTGCAGCTCTCGGCTCTGGCATCAAACACATTTTATTCCTCCCATGTGGCCCTGTTGATTCCATTTAGCGCAACCGGGAATCTTGCTAAAAAAATATATTCAGAACTACTTTTGTTTTTGTGTTTATGGGGAAAAACAGCCAAAACAGGCAACATTACAACATAGCAGACCATGACCCACCAAATAGGAAATTGGGAAGTGGGGATCCAGAACGTTTCACATCCTCTCAGACGTGAGACAAACCAGAGATAACTGGGCCAGAGGTGAAACCCCGATGACCTTTCTTCCATCTCCCAATACTATGTTGTATTACACACACCTGAATATACACTTCAAGCACAACATGGCGGCTATGCTCCACAGCATTTACGCGCAACATATACACACACACACACATACACGCACACACAAAGATGCATGCACATACAAATAAAGTCCCTTTCAGTAGCCTCAAACAGAATGCCACTAAACTTTCGTATCCGTGCATTGAATAGATGTTAAGCATGGAAAATAGGGTGGGGGCACATTCCAACTTGCGTTGCATCCCTGCAAAAACCAGAAGCCAGCCGTTCAAAGTAAAAGGGAATATAAAAGCTGATTGTGGCTCATTATATCTTAATGTCTTCAGCATGTCTATGGTGTAAGGAGGGAGCTCTGCCTTCCCTGCACTCCGCGCTCTACGCATAACGATCACGGTTGTGGAACGCGCTAAATGGAATCAACAGGGCCACATGGGAGGAATAAAATGTGTTTGATGCCGGAGCCAAGGGCTGCAGCGATTCAGAAATGTCACAATGATCACAAACTGTTGGCCCTCTGAGCCAACCCCCTGGGAGCCCCGGGCGGGGCCCTTGTCGGGGTGCTGCCTCTCTCCACCTTTCATCTCACCCTGAACGAGGCGTTGCATCCATCATTCCATTAACGCCACGCTAACAGGCCCTCACTGACCCTCTGGGTGACTGGGGGGCGGGGACACAGCCACTGCTGTGTGGCTTTGATATGAGTCTGACCCCTACACAAGGCACTCACAACACACACACACACACACACGCGCGCGCGCACATACACACACAGTTATATCCGAACTAACACCTTGGCGTGAGCATAGACACATGCAGGCACACATAACCAGCTCCTCAATCAGCAGACCACTTGGCGCAAACGCTGGCACTTTTTAAAGTGTAGTGTGTGTAGATAAGCTATGGAGATACCCCCTTTAAACAAATCATTTCTTACAGCTAGCCTGCAGTAGGGCCCAAAAAGAGATCGAGACCTTACAGCATTACGGTAGGGCAATCCATTGTGTGTGTGTGCGTTTGCGTGTCTGTGTATACGTGCACGGGTACTCTGCCGTCGCTACCTCATAAGAAGCAGTAACATGGACGAGCAGGGGACGCAGAAAAGAAAAAGGATGAGGATCAAACAGGATCAAAAGCACAAGGATGAAAAAGGATGGGAAAAAAAACAGAATAAAGGGAAGAGGAATACAAGGCACAGAAGAGATGAAATGGCACGAAGGCTATTAAAAACAGAGGCAGGCCGGAGGAGAGAAGAGACAGAGTGGCGTGGGGCGGCGATGAGAAGGAGAGCAGGCCTCCGCTGCACCACATCTGCTGGAGATATACTCAGTGCTTCTGGGAGTCATCCACCCATACAGCTCCTTCGTATCCCTCTGAACGTCCACACACACACGCTCATGCACGCATGCATACGCAGACACACATGTCCATCTTGATTCTCTGGATTGTGTTCAAAATCGTTTTTTAATATTCCAAAAAAAATATTTTATGAGCCATTGCTTTGCTGAAATAATGGGAGCACTAAATCAAGGTAATAGTCTGAGACTACGTACTAAGCATTTACCAGGGGTTCCTCAAAACATCCATCGATGCTGACACCCTGGATTAAGGGAGACCGCTCAGCGTCAGATTTTTTTTATTTATTAATATATATATTTTTAATGTATTTATGTTAAAATATCGCAGAGACCACAACGCTCATTGTTCTGTTTTCCGTCCACTCGACAGCCATTGACGGAGACATATCCAGCAATGATTGAGTTTCTGGTAAGGGGTGACCACTCAGATCCAGTCGTCACAAAGCATTGCTTATCTTCTTAGCGTGTTCCTACTTAGCGTGCAGCTCGCGTCCTATCCCTTCGCACTCCGTCTCCGTCTCAGCCCTGATGCTTTTCAAGGTTTGTTGGCTGACGTGATACTAAGCCAAGCTTTTCGCGTTAAGGTCAGGGCTGCACACTGAATTTCCACAGGTCCATATTAAACGTGATGTACAGTGGTGTCGGTGGAGCTAACTCTGAAGACTAATACTGGAGGCCTATTGGTTTACAGTGCTCTCCCATGTATTCCTGCATGCAATGAAACCTGGGGTTGAGGTTGGGGGTGCAGGGTGGAAGATGTTGGCCTCAGGCTACTGGGATTACATCCCACAGTGCACTTTGAGGAGGCTCACTTTTCAAGCTGTTTTTTTTTTTGTACAGCTGTCAGCGAGCTTGGGGTTGGGTGTGGGGGGGGGGGGATCAATCTTGCTGTCAAATTCTCTAATCAGAGAAGTCTCTGGGGGGGGGGGGGGGGGGGGGTCCACCAGGGGAGGCCAGCAATGACCACATCATTGTATCTGTGGCCTGAAGAGCTTATAGGAGAGGAGCACCGCGGGTGAGCACAAAGCTGGATTAAGACAGAGGATACGTTGGTCTTCATGAGGCCAGGACACTATATCAATCCAGAGCTTCAGAGATCGTCCACATTTCTTCTGAAAAAAAACAACATCTGTGACATTGAATGGAATTCATCGTTTGTATACACAGAACTCCTGCAGCACAAGAGGCAGCCGCTACTGCCAGGACGGGGATCTGTGTCCCAGGGACATGAGACCCATACACGGATCTGTAGGGGGTGAAGCCTACGGCACCAAGCCGTCCAGTGGTGGTTAGCTGCCCTCCGCGAGGCTGGTGTTGGCTCAGGCCAGCGGTGACATAGACTGATGGCTGTTAGTAAAGCACTGCAGCCTTTGGAGACTAGAGAGCGACCACGTTGGCAATACTGAGGGAGGGACAGCAAGGTGGAAAGCGCTTATCGGCTTTTGCTAAACAAACAGACCTCATTAAGCGTGGCACAGAGCGACAGTAGAGCAATGCGGAAAAAACATGACAGGGTTTATGGTACTGGAGCATGTGCAATGGAACCCAGTTGCGATGGCAATGTGCGATTAAATAGGGATTTTTTTTAGTAAAGATTTTTGTGTGTCAAAATTCAGGACAGGGTAAAACAAAGTATTCTTCAGCCTAGGTTAGGGGTTGGGGGGGATACATTTAGTCAACAGAATCCCCTGCTGCATTGTGATGTACAAGCCCTATTTGGACAGGAGATGTTTCTGTCACAAATCAAAGCATCTGCTCTGCATCTGATCGGAAACGGTCGAACATCGAGGATAAGGGATGCCTAGCGACACAAGTAGAGCCAGGTCAACAAACAAAGTGCTAACAGAGAAACGATGTATCATAAAGACAAAAAAAAGAAAAGATCGGTCAATTTCGTAAGAGTCATTGAGAAAATAGCACACCTGCTGTAGAGTAGAGAGGATAAAAGCCTCTTCTGACTAGTGGATTCCCCCTTACCTGAGTTCCGGCAGTCGTCGCCCTGCAGGGGCACCTGCACAGAGAAGGCCAGGAGGTCCGGGGCCAGCAGGGACTCGGGCTTGCGGATCTCGTTGAGCCAGCGGCTGGTGTGGAGCTCCCTGGTGTCGGACGGGCCCTGGATCAGGGGAACCAGCTTCTCCTTGGACCCCTCTTCCGACCCTGAGTGGGAAGAAGCCCGAGACTACAGTGAGCAATGACGCCTTGTACTGACTTGGCTCATTTCCCTTTATGAGGAACTTTTTAACTTGCGGCTCGGAGCGTAACAGAGAGGATAACCGAGGAAGATAATTCTATTTGACCATCCAGTATGACTAAACAGGTTCAGTTTGTGTGGAAAAATAGGCTTTCTGAAACTGGAGGAACAAACCCACTTCCTCAATTAACTTGGATGACCCATGTCGTAAACATACATTTTGGTGAATAAGAATGGAAGAGTGTAGACAATATAGTTGGTCCCTAACTGTAAGTTTACTACTGTAACCTTTTGACATTAAGAGCCGACATAGATCTTATAATCTGTTCTAGCTACAGGAGATGAGCGAGCTTTAACCCAGCAAATCCGCTGTATGACTCAAGCACAAATAACACAGATTGCTGCTGGGACAGGGACCTGCCGTTCTGCTGCCAAGGAACAGAGATGGCCAAGTCCCAATGACAGCGTCGCAGGAGACACCACTGACCGAATCACAGATGTGTGGGGGAATCCAGAATGGGGTTTTGGAAGGGGGGGGAAGTGAGAGAAGCCCACCAGAGAGTGTGCATGAAGAAAGAGGCGGGGAGGGAGGGAGGGAGGGAGGGTGGGAGAGAGAGAGGGAGAGAGTGAGAGAGAGCATAAGATGAGAAGATGAGGAGTCTGGCCGGACTTTCTCAATCTCTGCCTCCTCCGCAGGCCGTAAAGTTTAACAGGGCACAGCTGCACACACCTGGAGTCCTGGCGCACACTTTTACAGCTCCCACGGTTCCCGAGGCGCATTTCACCGTCGCACGGCTGCACAGCTTCAGCTCCACGTTCTGGACCGAGCACTCCAGCGTCGGCGAAGGGCTCCGAGATTTCACACCTCATAAAAAAAGGAAAAAGAGAGAGAAAAAAAAATGGAAAAACGTGAAAATGAAGTCCAGCACGGCGGGTTTAAACGCCGCTGCCGTGGTTCTGTTTAACACTCGATTGGCCTTTAATTGTTCTTGACCCCTTTTCTTCCCACCTCGCGCGCACACTCCTGAAGGCCTGAGAAACCAGGTGCTGCCCGCCACGTCCAGGCTTCCCCTAGTGGGTGTGTGTGTGTCTGGTAAAATGTGCTACGGCCTGGGATTGCTGGATATGTCCGTTGGGTTCAGGGTTAGCCTTGAACGGGTGGGCGGTGGGGGGGGGGGTGTTCGGATTTTCAAAAGAGCCACCTCTGCCTCTCTTTTTAACATAAACCCCTTGCCACACCTCAGTTCTCAACCTGTGACCTTTCAAACAATTGTACATACCCGTGGAAAAGCTGTCAAAACCACCCGATCGCCCCCCTTAAAGCAAAAACCTGGATAATTGTTATATTAATGTGACCGGGGAGATGCTTAACCATGAAGACAAACTAAAGCACACAACAATGAAGACAAACTAAAGTGTACGCATTTTGAAAGGAAACATTGAATACCAGCTGTATTCTTTCTCAAAAGAAAACCATTACACTTCAAGATAGAATTACAGAAGAAGAAAAAAAAATCCTTACATAATCATATTACCAAAAAAAAGGTGGTTAGAAATGATGAAAATAAAAGATAAGGCACCTTAAAATGTCGAGCCCTTTGTCTCCCACTCGACAGGTTGCTGAGATAAATCCATTTGGGCTTTGCGACTCAAACCCTTGAGCTGAACAGCAGGACTATTAGGAGCATGAGTAACAGAGCGATATAAAGGATATATCTTTCCAAAACTATTTCCAATAATGCATACTCCCGTTTCTAACTCTGTGTCAACCCGTGACTCACTAAACACTACTGTTACCTCATACACCCCCCCACCCCCCACTACCACCATCCCCCTCAGTTAATGGCGGACTAATGTGGAACAACATTCGGTCGGCCATCTTTCGGCGGGGGGGTGGATTACATATCGGCCTTTATGATATGTCAATGTTATTTCTATGGGGAGAGGATATTTCAAAAGAGCGAGAGAGGGAGGGAAGAAAGACCGGGCGAGAGGGGGGAAGGTTTCAGGATGTTTCAGGTTTTATTTTTATATGGTCTTTTTTCTTCCCATTACCCCTCTCGTTGACGGTGGAAGGAGGAGGTCTCCCTCCCGTGAAGCATTCTTCCCGTCAACCGGCACCGTCCGTGGGATTCACATCAAACTCTTGCATCACCTGCTCCGGCAAAGGGCCTCGCTTCTCAGAATAATCCCACCCCAGACTCCCACAGAGACAGACTGTTACATGAAATGCCTACGAGGGTCCACGCTACCTCGCATATTCACAGGGTTTACAACATGGTGATGTATCCGTTTTGGTTTTTTTTCCTGCCCTGATCCAATAAATCCCGTCCAAGCATACGGGAATGTGAGATGAACTGAGAGATGCGGGAACAGCAGGGAGAGGGAGTATTTAGCAAGATAGAAGAAGAAAGCGAAAAAAGACAACGAGGAAAGAAAAAAGAATGACAAGACGACAAAGAAAGCCAAGGAGGCAAAACAAAAATCCTCCATTAAGCCGAGGCTAGGAGCGAGGAGAATCGGATTTTAGTGTTTTACTAGGCCAGTGATCTAATAGCTGCCGGTGTGTTTGGAGGTATTGTATTAATAAGGCAAAGTCGGCCTGAGCTACCAGAGAGAGAGAAACAGGCTGCGTGCTGGAGGATGTCCAGTTCACCGCTATGGAACACAGCCAGCACTCTGGATTTCTGGTGTGGGGTTTTAAACAGCAGAGACAGGTCAGGCCTCCAGGCTTTCATCCTCCTCTTCCTCTCACGCTTGGCCCAGCAGGTCCTCTTCCCACTGCCCTCCTTTCTACTCCCCCCTTCCTTTTTACTTGTCATCCTCCACCATCTTTGTGGACTTCTTCCCTAAACACGTCTAATCTCTGACCACTGCAGCTCCCTACTTTACCCCTTCCTCCTCCTCCAGTGTGGAAGTCCTTCTCCTTGTTTTGAGCTTATCAAAAGATCTTAGCCTGGGAGCACTGGGAGTAAAGAAGGTGTTTGTTCCCCGTGTTTGTGTAATCTTAATAAGATCATTATTACAAGGTAACAAGGCAAATCGGAAGGCACAGGTTGGAAGCAGAAAGAAATAACAGGAGAATTATGGGCAATTGCAAAAATTGCTTGAGTCTGGACAGGGGGGGTGCGGGGGAGGGGAGCACGAGGAAAGAGATGGGGTTTCTCCTCGAACTTTCCCTTAACTGCCGACTTCCCTTCCCCTCACCATCAGACAAATTGCCCAGGAACCTCTTCACCTGCAGTCTGGGGGGGGGGGGGGGGGGGACAGACTCCTCTCACAGCATAGAAGGAAGATGGGGGGGTTCAAATTGCTCTCCTTCTGTCTCTCCGCCTGCCACTTAATCTGTCTTTCTGTGGGTCAAATGCAATAGCAACGTCTGCGGAGCTGCATACCAGTGGCTCCGTCCACAGTTTCCCTCTGTGTGTGTCGGACATGGGAGACCAGAGGCTGCTGAAAGCACTTCAGGCCGGAGACCAAATGACCAAGCCAGCCCCCATCTGGCGGCCAGGTTTTTGTTAAAAGCCCTCTCGGTGGACCCTAGCCTAGTATTGGTGTCGCCCTCAACGAGTGTACCTGCCTCATGATTCTCCATTCAAGGAACCAGGCTGTTATTGAATGTTTCTAACGCTGTCCCTCTCTCTCCAGTCTGAACCATATCTCATTTTGCGTGTCTACCAGATGAATGGGATTTCACAGCTGAAGCCTGTTCAGGAGAGTTGAGTTACTATAATGGCCATCTGCAGGGAGGCCGACTTGTGCAAGCTTTTTCAGTTCACTCTCTCTTTTCACTCACCAAGGCGGGGGGGGGGGGGGGGGGTGTTAGTGAAACGAACTACCTGAATAAACATAGGAACGCTTCAAAGAAAAACGGGACGGAGAAGGACGGCGACGTATATTGTGGAGCACTGATTGCGGACGGGCTACACTCTAATGATTAAACACAGTCATTTAATAAAGCCCTACAAAACGACCGAGGGCCTGTGACGGACCAGGGGGAAGGAGGCGGCCCTCCTTCTATCAGCGCTGACACTCAGGGAGCTCGTCGTCCTGTTTCACAGCCGTCCTTAAGTTGCAAAAAGAGAAACCTCCGGCAGAAAAATCAACAGCAGTTGATTGTGTTTCAACAAAATCCCCAACAGCTCCCCGGAGCCCCTTCATTTACACTGGGAGAGATGAAGATGTTAGAAGAGCGCCGCAATCTGGAACATGACAAGAGGCTGTTCCCTGGGAGCGTGTTCCCCTTTGATAAGCAGCGCAGCGGGTAGAACTGTAACACGGCCCGCTTTGCCCCCATAGACATCCGAGGGCAGGGTGCACCTGCTTAAGGGGGAAGCCCTGGTCAATGCTTTGCCCAGCTGTCGGCCTATAAAAGTGGGGTGCACAGGAAGGGGAAAACACACACACACACGCATGCATACACACATGCAAGCTTATGTGCATGTGCATACACAGGCTTTTCATGTGGCAATTGGATGGTGGCAGAATCCAGTTTCAGGTTTGTATTTTCAGTGGCTGTATGATTATTTATATGGTTACGTGTTTGTGTGCAGCATGCATGGGTATGAAAGACTATGAATGCTTGTCATAGAAATGAGTGTGTGTGTGTGTGTGTTTGTGTATGTGTATGTGTATGTGTTTGTGTTTGTGTGTGTGTGTGTGCGCGTGTATATGTGTGTATGTGTGTGTCACACAGTGCCGTTATTGGTCGAGCTTAGGCAGGTGCAGGGAGTACATAAACACACAGCTGGGGGCCAGAGGCTAAGGCACTTCATCAAACACTCTGAGGGCACCCAGCAGCAGCTGGATTTACCATCTCGAACGCCCAGAGAGAGGGAGGGAGAGAGAGCGAGAGGGGAAGGGAAAGAAAATACTGAGAAGCGAATGGCGACATGATGGAATAATAACAGAAAAAAAAGCAAGTAATAAATGGACGACAAGAAACGGTTGTGCTGATGAATCTGCCAGGGGATGTGGACACAACATTTCTGCACCAAACTGCATTCCTCAATAGTTGGGTAATTTGTGTCCATGTGTCTCCGCATGTGTGTATGTGACACGGTTTGTGTGTGTGTGTGCCACGGTTTATGTGTGTATGTGACACGGAATAAGTGTGTGCGTGTGTGAGACACGGTTTGTGTGTGTATGTGTGTGTGTGTCTGTATGAGTCACGGTTCATGTGTGTGTGTCACACGGTTTGGGGATGTGTGCGTGAGCGTGTGCGTGTGAGAGAGAGTGCATGGGCGAGCGTATATGAGTGTTTTACAGGACATCTGTGTAGTTGAAAGCCATGTTTTGCACATTCCAGCATGTTCTGCTCTCATTCCTTTGAGGAATGGTATGGGAAAGTCTGCAGCTCTGGACCTGGTCAGCCCCAATTCTAAAACAAGGAGCTCAGTGTTTGCATTGGCCTATGTTTCATTAAAAGAGCTGTGGTTATACATCAGAAATAACAGACCTTTTGCACAGTGATCATGTTTAATGCCACTGCGAGGAAGCTTAGCCATGGATAAGACTTAAGTGTGGTTGGGTTCTTTCAGCAGCAAACGGGCTCCTGGCTATTCACACGGGAACCATGAAGTCTGTGTGAGATGAAGCGAGAGAAAGGCAGAAGGTTTCCTTCACTGTGTGAAAGCAGCCAGCCGGCCCAGCCATTCAGTGGTGATGCAGAACCTGCAACTGTCTATCCCGGCCCTGAGAGGAGGGGACGCTGAGGTACCATAACTAGAAGCCCTGGCACGCTGCCCCCTACCAGCCAGAGGGCAGACGGAAAGACAGGACAACAGGGGGACTGGGGGAGACAGAGAGAGAGTTAATGGTTACCAATCTGTAGGCACATAGAGAGACGAGAAGGAGCACAGAGGTTGGACTGGCAATGAAGTCACATCAGTGAGTTGGCCAACTGTTGAGAGGTCGCAGGCAAGGCAGAAAGGCAGCCAACTGGGCCATTAAGTGCTCATGCAGAAACAATAAGGGTCCCCAGTCAGGAGGGCATTTGAGCAGCAGGCATTAAGTAGGCGTATTTCCATCCGTTTGATTTAGAGTAGCTTCTGTCTGCTTTAATACTGGGAGACTTGGGATCAGGAGGGGGGGTTGATGTTGGTGGTGATTGGGCAGCTATCTGTCCACATCAGGCCCAGACTGCTGTCAACACAGCAACAAAACTCAACACCAACGAGGACCACAACACCCCAAGAACTGCTCTGGCACATTGCGTCCCTGTCACACATTGTGTGAGCAAAATTGCACTCAGTCATTTCAAAACCAGATCAACATGTGATTGAGTATTAAACATTGCATTGTAAGTGCAACGGAGGCCAATATTGGCAAAACAATGTCAAATATCCACTTCCAAATAGCCACAGCCTCAAACACCCACAATCGTGCAGCCACAAGTTGCTAATCCAAGAGTAATGGCTGGGGAACATAACTCTGTGGTGGGCAGGGATGTTGAAATCTCCTGCTTTCATGTGAGACTACACAGCCAGGCAGCTCCCAGCTTCCTGGGTAGAAATGAGAGCGGTGGGAGGTATGGAAGTATCGGTTGCCTGCTGAGGGTCCTGGGTGAAGAACGTGTGGCTGCCGCCGGTGGCACTGGAGGTTGGGGGGTCCGATTATCAAAGATTACCGCCAGCCTCCAGGTGCTGCCTGCCTTTATGTCTTTGTGTCTGGCCGCTAAAGCAGTGACACATGTTCTCATTGGAAGCCCGGAGTTTTACTCTGCCACCGAATTACCACAATTAAGGAGTTCTCATGCGGAAGCAATTTGGACAACACTAATGGACCCCGGCAGGGGTGTTGTGTGCGCGACGGTGAGGAAGGAGAGATAGATGAGGAGACAGGAAGAGAGGGAGAGCGAGAGAGAGACAATGAAAGAAACTAAATGAAAGGATTTGTAGCATAGTAGTAGTGTATATTCTAACATGCTCCATGAGCTCCAACAATTTGAAGCAGTAAAACCGAGAGAGAGGCAGAGAGAGAGAGAGAGAATTAGAGAGGGCGTTGGGGAGAGAGTAAAAAGTGTAGCTGACGCACGGGATTCCCATGTTGCCACTTGTGAGGGCGGGAGATTAAGCAGTGGTGAGATAGGCCATTAAAACACGGTTCTGGATGAGAGGGCCTGCCTCTCAATCTCCTAGAGCCTCGGCCCTAATGCTTCCCTGACACATTTGGTTAGCATCAGAACCAGGGGTGTTTGGGCTTTGAAGCGGCAGCCAGGGAGGGATGCCAGTGTGGTTCTACCACGAGAGAGGCGCTCAGCACAACAGACCGCAGCTAATGACGCTAAACCAGACCCCGCCACGCCGGGACACAAACCCCCCTCTGCTCCCCTTTGGATTACCACGGTCCCACTGTATCATTCACGCACACACACGCACATATGCATGCACACACAGCCCGCTTTCCTTCAGTGACAAAATAAATAAACTTTGCTGGGAAAAGGGATGGGTTTTGTTTATCATGAATCCCCTGAGATCAATATTTATGTCCTAGTTTAAAGGCCCTGTGTTTGACTGTGTGTGTGTGTGTGTGTGTGTGTGTGTGTGTGTGTGTGTGTGTGTGTGTGTGTGTGTGTGTGTGTGTGTGTGTGTGTGTGTGTGTGTGTGTGTGTGTGTGTGTGTGTGTGTGTGTGTGTGTGTGTGGCAGTCACTTCAAGGGGAGCTCCTGGGGGAAATGTGCAGCCTGTGTGACACAGAGCTATTTGCTCCGTCAGGCCCATGGCTCGTTCCCGACTCCATTAGCCCTGCTGCTTCCCAGCATGGAGCCAGCCCCTACCAGGAAGACACTGCCTAAACCCAATACATACAAGCGTGTGTTGGGAGGAGCCCTCATTGATCAACGCTGTTAATGGTGTTTAGCGTGGGCCTGGTCTAGTGCGGTGTGGAGGCCGCAGACGCAGACTTCTGCTTACATCTCATTATATGCTCCAGTGAAGTTCTGCCCTTTGAAGAGTTACTGGTGATCATCATTCACTTAAAAGTGTCAAGAAGCTTTTTCGCTTCCCCCACTGATGCAGCGTGTCGAACAGGACAATCGAAGGGTGTACTGCAATTCATAAACTATGTGTCAAGATCCTTGCTCTCCGTCTACCTAACCGCTGTTTCCCAACTTTAAAGGGGAGGTGGCTGAATCATTTGGTTAATTAGGTTTGAAAGTATTGGAGTCAAAATTGTTATTTGTTTTAATAAGGATAAAGATAACTTTATTTCACTTGAATACTCCAAATTCTAAAGTCGAGATACAAGGATTTAATGTCAAAATAATGTAAAATGTAGTTGTATTCTAAAAAGGTGCTGGTGAGAATTGTAGTTGTGTGTGCTGATGTTCCATTGCATTATAAACAGAATAAAACACTTGATAAACACGCCCTGAAGCTCCAATCATGGCTTTACATCCTATGAAAGAAAACGTGTCCATTCAGTACCTCCAGTAGACCTTTCTTACAGGCCACCCTGTGCAGAGGGAGTGTGGGAAATCAGGGAGGACAGGAAGACACAAGCAGGATGATGTCCCCCCATGACAATGGTTGTATGTAATGGACACGCGCAACCTGCGACTCAAATTCCCTGCACATCTCTCAACTTAGACGACCGCCTCCAAAAAAAAACTGTACATACTCTCATGTCCAAAAGCAGGAATAACACGGTACCACTAACGTCTGTTTTCCATATACTCCCATGGCTTCTCTCATTAGCCTCTGACTGCAGAGAGAGACGGTGAAAGCACAGAAAAGGAGCGTCAGGGAGACAAGAGAGAAGAGGAAGGCCCCCGCTGGAGTCTGGATTGACTTAAAACATCATCACCGTCCACCGGGGGCCGAGCGCGGGGCCGTCTGCGGCCCGCTGAAGTTTTCATTGACAAGCGCCGTCTCAAGTTCCATCCGAGATTTATCTCTCGCTTCTCTGATGCTGACACAACGCGTTTTTAATGTCAAAAATAAGCTTGGGACTGGATGAAAAGCCCTTCCTCTTTTTCTCTCTCCATCGCTCTCTCTCTCTTTGTGTGCCCTGATGTCAAACCATGATCTTGACAGCCAGGCAGGCATCAATTATTTTCCAACCAATAAGTTACCTCTTCAAAGACGCACTCTGTATTGAGGCAGGGGCCAGGCCGCATTGAAACAGACATCTTAGGGTTTCCATTAAACTCCTAATCTCTCTACTAAAATCCATAACAAATATGGATCATGAAAGAGAGAAAGCCGGGTCCCTCTCTTGCGTCTGTTTTCCCCATGGAACAGTCAAACAGTGCATCAGCATGCCCTTCATGTGGCGAGTGTAGGAGCCCGTTACGTGACAAGGCACGGACGCCCATTCCCCCAGCTTGTCTTGAATAATAGATCGGGGGCATTAAGGTTGGTGCGCAAGGCGGAAAGTGAGCCAACATCTAGATGGGAAAGCAGTGGCAAGACGTCCTGTACCGGAATCGGCTACCAACAGCTGGTTCTTGGTGAAAGACAGGGAAAGGGAAGTGGAAGAGGTGAAACCAGGAAAAGATAGACGAGTGCACTCAGGGACCAGACAGCTTAGAGAGTAAAACACACTAGGTGTCGTCTTTCTGTGGTGAGGGAGTGAAATGAAAACGGACCCTTCACTTTTTTTCCATCCTGCAATAACAGTGAGCAATTATGGACCTTTACCGCATCCAGGCACCCACATGGGGATTTGCGTCAGAGTTGGGGTCCTGAAGGTAGCCTGATCACAGAGACCTCAACCGGCCTTGCCTTCAATCCCCTTTTTTGGCAAAAGAGTATAAAAAACATTGTTGACAAGGTACCATAAGAAATGCCATTTGTTTCAGAACAAAGGGAAACATCAAGAAGAAGAAAGGTATTAACAAGTGCAGCTGACGTAACCTTGATCTGTCCTTTTTTCCCATCTTAAAGCCCCCCCCCATACAAACACGCACACACACACATACACACTGACACACACCATTCCATCCCAGACGGGGACAAGCTGCAGGGGGAACTTGTGAAAGCAAAGACTTGTTTTAATAACGATATAATCATGAGTGTGAGCACAAGTCCTGGACTATTATTGTCCACAATCCTTCTAGTCGTTCTGCAATGAGAGCATAAGCTCTCTGTATCCAAACATTCTCACTAATCGCTTGCCTTAAATGGGATCATATAACGAGAGTTTAGGAATCAACATTGGTAGTCGTCATGCACATACCTGACCTGGTAACAAGGGTTGGGGGCTGGCATATTTTGTGTGCCTGTGTGAGTGTTAAACCCAACACTTAATTAGCTGTCATGGGTGCTTCTAGGAAATGCGGAGAGCAAATACCACTTCAGTCTCTGAGGTGACTCCGTCCATACCGACCCCTGCTCCATGAACATATATTTCTTCAAATGTCCTCATTGCGCTTATTTCAATTTCACCCATTCATTTATTTCATTGTCTCCCTTTGTTCCTACTCTTACATCCTGCTTGGCCCTGCCTATTTTCACAGCTTCGGTCACATATGTTTTGTCACAGATCATATATCAACCAGTCATCTGGAGCCGCTCAGCTGGCCTCGACTGATCGACCTACACCACTGACCACTTTCCCATCTGAGGATATCCTGAGCTAAACTACCTGGAACCACAAAACAAGGACACACTAGACACCGTGGCCTGGTTGCCTTCCCTCTTGGATAGAACCAAAAACGATTAGTATAATGCTTACAGATGGGCATAGGAGCTGGATGTGCATGATTAAAATAAAATTAAAAACATTTGATGACGTGGATAAGAGGGAGGGAGGGCAAACTTTGATGAAAGTTTTGGTACGTCTGGAACAATTCTCCTCAGGACTGTTCATAGCCAGGACTTCTCAGTTCATTGAGAAGTTCTTCCAATGGCCGGCAATGATTAAGAAGATGCAAGTTGATTTACAAAGGAAAAAACAGGCAGGGAGGCATTTCCACCGCTGGCCAAGTTTGAAAGGAATTGACGGACCAACATCATCCATCTTTTTTAATGAGTTGTCTGCAGTGGCTCTAAATCTGGTGGATCTCTGCCTCTCTGTATGTCATCTGGAGGGTTTACTGCAATGTCACGGGTCCCAGGCTGCGACCGGAGGCGGACAACTTCTGTTTTAACACACACACACACACACACACACAAACACACACACACACACACACACACACACATAAACACACACTGTGGACCCCTAACATAGTCAAATACATATGCACACGCCGACAGACAAAATAACTCATACACAAACACTCCCTCTCTTAACATCTTCCGCCTGTCTTGGGTGATATTTACAGCACAACGAGACAAAACGGCTGTGTTTCTCTCTATCTCTCTCCCAGCCAGAGGACCATCTGTAGGTTTAGGAGCACTTTGTGGGACATCGCTTCATGGCGAGTTATAAATTCCACTTTTAAAATTAAAAGACTCTGGCAATACTGTTTAGGTCAGTGGGGAAAGGGGGTTGGGGGGGAGGTGGAATGAATCAAAATCCAATAAAGCTATCGTCAAAGGGAGAAGATGACCATGGGATGAAATGTATGTGCGCTCCAGAGATAGACCGCCCCGCATTCAGACGGAAGCAAGCACAAACGCACGCACACATGCAAATGCACATACACACACACACTTGGAAGCATTCGACAATGCTTCAGGGACTCCTAAAGTCTAAATGACGTTTGATTGATGGGAAGAAAACCTCTGACAATTTAATGTTTTTCTGGAAGAAACTTCTGCACACACACACACACACACACACAGCACCATGTAGACGGAGCCAGAGTGTGGGAGGTCAGTGACGAGCTGGGGCCGAGGTTAGCAGTGGTCTATGAACAGCGCTAGGCAGACATAACGGTCCCTGCAGTGAGGTCGCTGAGGTTGGAAGTGGTCTGAGAGCAGCGCTAGGCAGACATCACAGTCCCTGCAGTGAGCTCTCCAACACTCCCCCACACACCCACCGAACACCAGACAGACACGCCCACAAACGGTCCATTTTCTAAATTTTCATGAGACAACCAGACGCATTAAGTTTGACATGCTGTTGTCTGTCGAACGCCAACCAATAAAACACAACACTGTTGGAAGCTCTTCTGAAGGACGGAGGGAAGGAGGGAGGGAGGGCAGAACCTGGATTTATACCATACCACAGGAGGAGCCTCTGGAGCGCTCCCGTCAGGCCCCGCTAACTGCAGCCACGCGGGGCTACAGGCCGCGCGCTGCCCGCCGTCAGACGGTTGCGTGACAAGCCGAGCTGCGGCGCTAACGGCAGCGGGGCTGACTGCGTCTGACTCGGCAGGGGGAAAATAAGATTTTACGGTTTGTTTTCAGATTTCACTCAATCGGCCCCCGTCAAGCCCTGCCAAAACACGGCTGCCTTTCTTCATGTGTGTCTGTCGTGTGTGTGTGTGTGTGTGTGTGTGTGTGTGTGTGTGTGTGTGTGTGCGCCCTGGTGTCTGTGATGTAGCTGCCACTGAATCGTTCTACAGCGAGAGAGAGAGGGAGAGTGTGCACTAGAGAGAGAAAGAGAGAGAGAGGGAGAGTGTGCACGAGAGAGAGAGAGAGAGAGAGAGAGAGAGAGAGAGAGAGAGAGAGAGAGAGAGAGAGAGAGAGAGAGAGAGAGAGAGAGAGAGAGAGAGAGAGTGGGAGAGAGAGAGAGATAGAGAAAGAGAAAGAGAGAGAGAGAGAGAGAGAGAGAGAGAGAGAGAGAGAGAGAGAGAGAGAGAGAGAGAGAGAGAGAGAGAGAGAGAGAGAGAGAGAGAGGGGGCCCCTCAGCCCATAGCGACCATCAGTTCCAGTCAGCTGCAATGACTTTAACTCCAAACACTGCTTTTATCCAAGTCCACCCGTCCAAGGAAAGCAGAGAGAAAGAAAGAGAGGGAAAACAAAAAAAAAACATGAGATTAGTTCCAATATGTTTTTCAAACAGCCTGTCAATACCTTGAGATTAAAAAGGGTTTTATAAAAGGGATTTTTTTTCCCCCCTTTTCTTTCCTTGCTTCCATTATTTGCGTTCTTTCTCTCCTCCACGTTGAACTGCTTGGAAGGTTCCTCTGGAGAGGGGAATGGCAGGGGCAGTCACGAGTGTCTCCCCCGCGAAGGACACTGACCATCTGTGCTATCAGCTAGACCTCGATATGAAACACCTTTTAGTATTGAAACGGCCACCCGCCCCCTTCTCAACATCAAACGGGGAGGGAGAGCCGAGGGAGGGATGACGAGAGAGCACTGAGGGAACGCACATGTTCATAGCCAGCCAAATCTTGCGTGTGCGCCATGTTGACTGCTCAGCTCCACTGTTCTTTGGCGTGTATGTGCTGCATGTGTGCGCGCTTTTCTGTTTGTGTGTTTTCCTACAAAAAAGAGTTTCATCCACAGAATGGACCGGTTGTTATGTATTGCGGTCAGTGTCGCACTACTCCCAAGCACGTCAAGGTACTGCCCTCTCATTGGCTCCAGATCTGAGCGCTCCAAGCCACACTTATAGCCAGGAACGGTGGCAGTGAGTGGGCCAATAAGTCACACCGGAGGGGGTAGTAGAGCGACCACCTCCGAATCGGCCAAAACGTTTCACTATGCCTGCGGGCCGGCAAACTGTTGCCAGTTAAACTTATTACCCCAATGTAGCCCCGGTGTTTAATATCCATTGACTTTGAAGACATCTCAATAAGAGGCAAGGACTTTAGTGGGCTTTACGGCAGAGGGGAGAAAAGTACAGAGCGAGAACGACAGGAAAAGGGAAGGGTAAGGGTAAGGGAGGGGAGAGCCAGGGGCGATCGGGAATGGCCAGGAGCGATTGCGAGGGTCGAGAGCCAGCAGGAATAAGTGAGCCACGGCCCTCATGACGTGCCGGCGTGGACACAACCACAAGAACCAGAACTATGCGATGTGGTTAAAGTGGGTGTGCAGGGTGCGGACCTCCATTCCCATCATGACCTTTTTACTCCATACCTCTTCTGCTCTGAAGTACACGATCGTGTTCAAGATTGATACAGGAAGGCTAACATCTTTCGAGAGGCTTATGAGCAATGCCATAATTCCAAAACATAACACAGCCCAAGCCGCATTTTTGGTTGTATCATAGGAAGTATCTCTGCCTTTTTTCCCTTCTCTTAGTCTTTTTTCCTCTCTGGCCCTTCCACGACACATCACCTCTTCCCCATCCTTCTCTACACGACTGGCGAAAACCCCCAGCATCACTCCACCCTGCTGTCTGGCTCCAGCCCGCCAGTGCGGGCAGCTCTTCGTGCCAGAAGAGTTTCTCTCCATTGCTGCTGTTCACAGGGCCTTCCAAGAGCAGAGAGAGGGGGGGGGGGGGGGGGGAGGAGAGAGAGCGGGGGAGCGAGTGGAGAGGAATATTTGACTTTGCTCCACGGGAGACCACTTTCATAGATTTGGCGGCCGCGGAGAAGCCAAAAAAAGGTAGCCGGGTTGGCTTGGCCGGGGGCTGGGGCGGGAGGGGAAGTTAAATGTTGACTGCCTCCCCAACAACATGATCCTAATGAGTTGGAAAATCCCTGGGCCTTCTGGAGGACAGGCCAGATGCTCCCGTCATGAGAAACGCTACCGTTTTATTGAACACAGCCTCCCCCCTTCAAGTCTTTAACAAGGGGCAAATTTTATTATTTGACCGTTCAACCATCGGTGGCGACGTTAAGCGTAAAAAAAGCTTGAGAGTTAATTTCCCTCGGCTGGAAGCCCCCCTACCCCCTGCTGAGGGCCATGTTTGTGAGAGTGTATGTCGTCGCGGGGGTGCATGTGAAAGTGTATCACAAACACCCGACCATGTTTGAAATGTTTGCAATTAGCCTGTGCCCCAGAGCGGGGATATGTAGGTCATTTTGCTGCCAATGCTTCCCCGTTGCTCTCGTAGTGCTGCCGGGTTGTCCTAAAGGAAAAAGTTGGCACGCAACGCGCAGAGCCACGAGAAACAACTGTAAACCTTCTCATAACTGAGGCCAATCTCTTTATGGTCCAACCAGGTCCGTATATCAACACTGACAAGTTATTGGTACCGAGGAACAAGCTTGACTTTATGTAGACCTAAACAAAAAATCAAACATAGTAAATGTAATTTATGCAAAGAAAAAGAGTTTGCCATAAAACAGCCATGTTGATGACTGCAATAACATCTAAAAGTATATAGTAAGAGGGAACAGATGAAATGTATGATTGAGTTTGCTACTTGATGCAAAGCATACATGGCTCAAAAGCACGCACTAGACTGTTAAATGGCACATGCTTCTACCGTTTGGAATAATGTTCTTAAAGGTTTCAGCTGCATGTGAAGTAAGATACTATGAATAGTTGAGTACCTATGGAGAGGTTGGGAAAAAATGTTCGTTATTATGAACACAGACACACAAACCCTGTGATATCCTCCCCCCAGACAACGGCACTCTTCCAAAGATGGCTGGCGGATGGTGTGTTCCAATCTGTGTTAGGCCTCAGCCAAGCCAGCGTCCTTGTCTCATTCTCTTCAGTGATTGAACAATGTGCTGCTCTATGACTACACTTGGACCCAGTAGTCCAATTTTATAGCAGAACTTCTGTGTGAAGACGGAACAGGGCCTGTGCAGGGAACCAACAACTGTACAGTGGGGGTTGTGCATTGTTGAGTTACGGAGAAAGAGTAACTCTTTGCTGAGAATGGATTACGAGCATTGCTTTCCGGACAGGATGTTTTGTTTTCAATTACGCTCCAACAGATCCCTGACACAATTGGTCCGAAGATACACAAAGCGAAATAAAAATGAATCGCCACGTTCTTCCGATTATTATTATTCTAAAGTCTGATTTGTGCCACTACTCACTGACTGACCCACCCGACCCCCCCTCCCTTAACCCAATGAAAACATAGACATGGGGACACACTGTATGGAGACCTACCTGGTGCTCTGAAGACCTGCTGGAGGAGACCCTCGCTGAGCGCCTGCGGGGTCCCGTTGCCCAGGCTGTGGGTCCAGCTCTGGCACAGCGCCTGCAGCAGCAGGGCCTGGGCCATGGTGGCCTGCACCGCGAAGTGGGGGAGCTCAAAGATACACTCCGTGGTGGGCACCGGAGACCTCTTGGTCCTGGCCGGGAGAAGGGGGGAGGGGAAGGGAAAACAAGGGAAGAGATTCAGGGTTTGGATTAAAAGATGAGCACCCTAATGGACAGGCCGAGGGAACCTAGATACATAGGCAGAGATAGGGTTGTGTAATGCAAAATGAACGAGCGCAAGGAAAGTTGCGATGGCATTATCAAAAAAATAAAAGACCTTACACGTGGGTCGAAAGAGAAGGGGAGTAAACGGACACTGGCGGATAGCTGAACTGTTCGGATCTTCCAAGGATCCGTCCATAGCACAGCAAAACACAGAGGTTGGGGCAGATAAGTGCACGTTGGATCATTTCAATGAAAGGCGCAGGGCGCTTGAGGGACAAGCCTTCCTTGGTTACTTGGCAGGTAGGCGCCCTATGGCCTCCCCCGCTCACGTATCGCCTGCGTCTGGGCTGTGATGATGATTTATGTGAAGAGGTGCAGAGCCCAGGAACCCGACACTGGGAGGAATCCAAACACATTTACCCTTCCATCCGTCTCCGGGCCTGTGTGTGGGAGAGCAAGTGTTCCTCACAACTGAGAGGAGAGAGTTTCGGTGAGTGTGTGTGTCAGGGGGTGTCTCGAGGTACTGACCGGCGATGTGTGTGTGTGTGTGTGTGTGTGTGTGTGTGTGTGTGTGTGTGTGTGTGTGTGTGTGTGTGTGTGTGTGTGTGTGTGTGTGTGTGTGTGTGTGTGTGTGTGTGTGTGTGTGTGTGTGTGTGTTGGAGACAGGCTGATGGGCTCAGCAGCATTTTGGGGGACGGGGGTAGATGAGGTAACAGTAAAGGGTCCTCCAGGCCTATGTCCATCAGAATCTCAACGGACCGCACGCTCATTTATCACCTGACGTGCATGGGTGCACACACGTTGAAGAACTTTTTCATTTTTTGTCTTTTTTTCAATCAATTGTTCAGCCCATTTTCTCGTATCCTTTTCACCGACTCCCTCTCTCCACTTACTCAAGAACCAATCACACACACACACACACACACACACACACACACACACACACACACACACACACACACACACACACACACACACACACACACACACACACACACACACACACACACACACACACACACACACACACAGCTCATCAAAACCCTGAATGAGGCCTTAGGAGCCCCTTGGTCTCCAGACTGTGAAGTCATGGCTCCTGTGCTTGACACTGACAGCTGGCAGTTCAGAGCACCCTGTCCATGACATCAGCCAGGAGGAGGGAATCCCTCAACTGTGACCCACACACACCGACACACACACAACAAAAGAAGGGAGAGGAATCCAACACGCAAGGCCATGTGTGAGCCACAGAAACACACACTCACATCAGCCAGGGCTGATGTGTCCAGGAACTTTTCTTCTTTATCCATCATCTTCTGTTCCCTTCATGCCCCTTGCCACCACTGCCCCCCCCCCTTCTCCCATCCACTGTGTCCCCAACAACCTCTCTTCTGTGGAAAAACACCTAGGGAGCCTGGTCCAAACACTGCAAAACAAGCCCTTTTGGTTCCTATCCTGCGGTTTCCTCTCTCTGTGTTTCCTCCGGCCAGGTTTCTGAGGGCTGGCAGTGCCACGTGCATAGATACACATCTCCATTCTCTCCCTTTCTCTCTGTGAACGCTTGTGGACATTGGCTTGTGTGAGGGGCCGCTCTGGACTGCATATCGTAATGGAAGCGCGGGCAGTACCTTGTCCTGTGCATAGCAGAACCGTGACTAATTCTCGCGGTGGCTACGGCGCTTCAGGAACGCGGGTCGCAGCCCATTTCGTCGCACATGCACTGCGGCAGGCTGTGGTGCCCAGTTCGGAGATTGGGCTACGTTATGATGGGTCTGCACCCTGCCACCCCATCCACCATTCTGCGGCTCTGCAATCGTTTAAGTCCCCAGCTTCACACCCCACCCACCTTCGCTCCCCAAGTCCCTCTCTCTCATTCTCTCTCTCTCTCCCTCTCTCTCTCTCCCTCTCCGAGGGCCTCTCTCTCTCCTTCTCTTTATCTTTCCCTTTCTTCTACTACTGGGTGGCGTCGACATGAGCTGCCTGCTCCACACAGGCCAAGTATGCTTAACTGCCTGATGGCTCGGGGGGGGATTTCCATAGGCAGAGAGGGGAGAGGAGGGAAAAGGGTAAAATGTAGAGGTAGGTTGGAACATGAGGGGGACAAAGAGAAAAAAAGCATAATAAGATATTGCAACCCCATCAGGTTCAATGGGTTTACCTTGACAGTGTAATGTATACATTTTAAATTCCCTGGCAGCATGAGATGCATGAGGTACCACTGCCAACAACTGCATCCCATGCCCCTCCATTTAACAATATAATTACAGCTGCATGCTACCCACACAACCTGAATGCCCATGTGTGTACAAAAGTGACTGTGTGTGTGTGTACGCACGCGTAAGTGTGTTTCTGTGTGTGTGCGCATGTGCGTGTGTGTGTGCGCATGTGCGTGTGTGTGTACGTGTGTGTGTGCGTGCGTGTGTGCAAATGTGTGCGCTTGCGCGCAAATGTGCGTGCGTGCAGTTGCCCGACGTGCACAAGCCAGTGCATGTAGTCAAGCAACCGGTCGCTTCTCAACTAAAAAGGGGGCCGGGAACAACAATGTATCCATGTGCGAAGCAAATGTGCTGGGAACGGCCACTTCAATGGCAACACTGGCAGAGGATGAAAGTTTGTTGGCTTATTCCGCTGTTTACGGCTTTTCAGGAGGGCCGTCATGTGCATGCGGTCATCTAAAACTTTTAATTATGCACCTGTTTTTATTATATTACTCCCCAATTCATCGCGAACAACAACTGGTACTGGGAGCTAAATGAGAAGCAGGACCGCTCGTTAGGGCGCTCCGAGTAAGGCGGCGGGGGGGGGGGGGGGGGATGCGGTGCTGGGGGACGCGAGGACATCCAGACACTTGTGTGGGGTTTTATTAAGCGGCTGGCACGACTCGGTGTTTTCCCACAGCGCGGGATGGTAAGCAGCTTTCTGGCAAGCGCCGCTACCAGTCTCCCCCCGCAGGCATGGCGAAAAGAGGCAGGGAATGTGCCTTGAGAAGACGTGTTTAATGCATTAGTTAAACGCTGCTCTGGTATAAATGATGACGCGACTATGGATTGTATTTTATGCCACGTTGTAGCGTAAAAGGGTTTTGCATGTTGGGGGGGGGGGGGGGTGGAAATATACTGAAACCATACATTATGAAGGGCAGAGTGCAGCGTTCCGCAGTAACGGAGGAACAAATAACTGAAAACACAGGCACGGCTCCTTAACCTTCCACATGGAGAGTCCATGTTACAAATGAAGTCGGTACCGCTGGGAGCCGGACCAATTAAAACATAATGCTGCCCTCGGTGAACGGGAACTACGGTAAGCAGGCCCAGTCCAGCTTGTCCGCTCCAGAAGCCGCTCTCCTAGACCTGCGATTGGCTGAATCTATCCAAAGGAGGGGTCTGACCTCACAGGGGTCCTCGGAGTCAATCAGTTTTTCATTAAAACACGGGGGCCGCCGGGAGGCCCGCTCGCAGAACCTCTAAATTTGTTTGAGAGCAATGAAAAATTAGGTGTTTCAATTTCAAGGAGCAACAATGTTTTCCTCTGGTGAATTTCAACAACATTAGGCCTCATTTCCCAAGCTGTCCCTTGCTGCCGCTGTGACTGAGTGATGGAGGGTTAAAACCCACGCCAGCAATAGCCAGTTGGCTGACCGGCTTGCTACTACAGTCAATTAGACAAGACAGATTAACCGGCGGTTGCCCCGACTTTACTACTGGTAGCTGGGCCCCGGAGACCGGCATGCATTGTGAGACTCTATTCAGGGCTGAAAAAACGTTATACAAAAAGGTACACTTATGCCCAAAGCATATACAGAATACATTTTGATTGTTTTACTGCCGCAAAGTACACAGAGCACGAACTTAGTGGGGCTTTGTGTTTTAGCTCGCCTCAGATATGACTCTGTTGTCCTTTTTGGATGTGAAAACGCTAAAACATTATCCCGCGTCCGAGACTTTGGGCTTCAGTGATGAGCCTTACCGATAAACTGGCAGATGGTAAACATATAAGCAGGTTCCTCGAATAGACCTTGTTCAGGACCGGCCTACAAGGTTATCTGCGTTTGGCTGCCTGCCATGTCTTCACTGTAATTTTTGCATGCGGATGCACACAACTTGTTAGAGTGTATAAACAACAGTAGCGGTGCAGTGGGAGTACAGTAGTAAAACAGTAGCACGTAAATAGAGGTCATGAACAAGCATCTAAATTAAGAGGTTGACTTTGTTGTGAGGAGATTGATCAAGAGCAGGAACTCTGTTTAAACCACTGGGAAAATCCAAACTATAGCCTTTTAGATGAGACCCATTTGGACCGCTGGTTCTCAGGCTAATCAGTTGGTCTGATGTGCCTGTGGTCAAGTCTATATTTAGACAAATACAGCTGGGGCTCGCACTGCGATCGCTGCTTTACAGGGGCAACAGACACATACCGTAACACACCAAAATACATGTCACGCACGCACTCAAATCGGTCCGTACCTCAAAAGACACACACACACACACACACACACACACACACACACACACAGAAGCCAATTGCATTGGGTTTAGAACACTGTCCATGCACGAGCACACACACATGCAAGCAGAAGATTGCTGGGCCAGACCACAGTTGGAAGCAGTAATCATGCCTGGGCAGCTCTGGCGGGCGTGCCAGCCACCAACCTAGTCTAACAACCTATAATTTAAGAATAATTAGCCACAGTGTGCATGTGTTGTATGTGCGCTCACGCACGTGTGTGTGTCTTGTGTGTCTGCCTGTGTATCTGACAAAATAAAGGAAAAGTATCACAATAAAGAGGAATGGTTTAAATAACACAATGCAATGCATTAACACTTCAGAAATGCAGTAAATAAAAGATTGTTTTGGAGACTAACAAAGGTGCAGGGATTAAGAGGCCGGCTGCCACACCCCGACATCGGTATCTGGAAAAATTCCAGTTCAACTTCAGAAATGGCAAAGCTGGCCGGTCACAGTACTTGCAAGGACTAAAATACATGTGGCCTAATTAAAACAGGAGTGCGGTCGGCGTGTGTGTCTGTACACACACAAGTGACACAGGCATGTATGTGTACGTGTATCTTTGTCGGCCTGGTTGTGCGCGCATATATATTTATATATATCTGTGTGCGTGTGTGTTCCCTCTGAAGCATATGCACCCAGCGCAGGAACTAAATAGAAAAGCTGGCGTGAGGTCAACTTTTATGCCGGGACTCTGGGGCCTCCAGAACACGTGTGGCCCCAGGAACAGCGGCTTATTCTTTTAAAATCAGCACCTTGCCACGACCGGAGGAATATCACCGGGAGCAGCTGGCTTTAATGGTTTACACAGTGTCCCAAAATGCAAAGCTTGAAACCTGGGGCCATTTTGGAGAGACTTTTCTTTCTTGGTATTACTCATATCCTGTACAGTACTGACGCTGAATTCACTCACTATTTCCAAATAATGCCGGGACCGGCAGGGTCGGCGCCGGTGGATGATGGGTGATGTGCAGCAACAAGGTGTTGCACCCGTCAATAAACTAGAGAGGGAGAGGGACACGGAGAGAGAGAGGGAGGGAGACAGAGAGAGATTGAAAGGGAGGTAGAGAGCTAGAGAAAGAGTAAGAGAACGCGAGGATGAGAGAGCTGGAGAAAAAAAGAGGTAGAAAAAGAGTGGGAGAGAAGAAGCTAGTGAAAGAGAAAGAGGGAGAGAACAAGCTAGAGAAAGTAAAACAGAGGGAGAGAACAGCTAGGGAAAGTGAAAGAAGGAGAGACACAGCTAGGGAAAGAGAGAAAGACAGAGAAGGAGCACACACATCTGACACAGGTGGATTTTGTCCATAATGGCAGTTGAACAAAAAGTTCCAAATGCACTAAAAAACTGGTTTCTAACTGAACAAACATAATGGAAGTGCTCAAGCAGATAATATAGGTAAAACAGAAAAAAAAAAGAGAAAAAAAGAATAACAAAAAAAAAGTAGGCTGTGACGGCTACCACGAAATTCGTACTTTCTCTTGTGTTTATTCTACTTATCTGCACTTATTTACAAAGTCGACAACAAGTCGTCCATTATTTTGTGACATATTTGTCCAATAGATGGGATAGATAGCCACCGTCTTGGGACCAGAGATAGCTTATCTGGAAAAGGTTCTACAAATCCTTCACTGTCACACTCTTCACCTTAATTAACCAATACAAACAGTCTCAAAATGTACTCCAAAACACCCCGCCTCTGCCTTATCCTTTTGTAGGACATCTCGAGATGAGATGTCCCTAGAAGTAGAGGGAAGGGCATAAATTGACAGGCTCCACCCCCTGCCCACTCTCCCCCTCTCTGGTGCAGATTGATTTGAGGGATTGTAGAATTCCCCATCTCCCAAAGCTAAGGTCAGTGACCCCCCCCTCCAAATAACCACACTGAGTTATAGGCTGCTCCGTGCTGGCCTCTTTTATCTCGCTACAAAAGACCCTCTACAGTGTCTCCCAAAGCCTCGCCGTAAAAAAACTGAAAAGTCCAAAAGCTGCTTTTAAAATGCCTTGAAGAAACACACGCAGTAAATCAGCGTGGCCGGCTCTCCACGCCGAACAATAACACCTCGCTGGCCGTCTTGGGAGGGACGCCGTTCACATGTCACTTCACTTTTAGATATTAATTAAGATCGATTAGCCGGAATCACTGCATGTTTTGGTCGGTTTGAAATTAAGACTTGCATCTGAAGCAACCACCTCACGGCGAAAAACGGATCGCACCTTCGGATTTCATACATCTCCGCTTTCCGCTTTGCACTTTCCTAGCAAGCCACTTGTTCTGTCTAGTTTCATTGGAACAAGATACTGGCTCAAGGAATACTATAATTAATGCCACAGAGGAGCCAATGATAGAGAAATCCTGGCCGTGGTGTCAGCAAAATTGCCTTCAC
Source organism: Gadus morhua (assembly GCF_902167405.1). Classification (NCBI taxonomy): domain Eukaryota; kingdom Metazoa; phylum Chordata; class Actinopteri; order Gadiformes; family Gadidae; genus Gadus; species Gadus morhua. The sequence goes on from NC_044058.1 coordinate 14,219,694, forward strand.
CATCATAGAAACAAGGATGACGAAACGGGTTTCCTATACAGGGTCATTTTATAAAGAAGACATCTTGTTGCGTTTTAGTTGAATTATTTCCCCAAAAGTATTCATATGCTGAGTTGGTCAAAATTCTCAATGGGTCTGTGCCCTTGCTGACGATGTCAGACAGGGTTCTGAGTTTAGATAGAAGGCAGAGTTTTAGAATTTGTATAGAGAACTCTGACTTTCGCAGTGCACTTGGGGTCAAAGGTGGCCCATGTGTGCATTTCTCAATCATCGGTCCTGAACAGCTCGCACTCTTCAAAGAAGTTAATTCTTCATATAAAAACACACGGATACTCACTCACACACACACACACACACACACACACACACACACACACACACACACACACACACACACACACACACACACACACACACACACACACACACACACACACACACACACACAATCTGTTCTCAGGAGAAGCGTTCATTACACAGGGATTACTAAAATAAATGTTTTAATCAAGTTGCGCAGACAGCTGCAAACCGCTAGGCGATAAAATGGTCCATGATGTGGTCCATCAGGCGTTAAAGGAAAACACATCAAGGGGGGTGTGTGTGTGTGTGTGTGTGTGTGTGTGTGTGTGTGTGTGTGTGTGTGTGTGTGTGTCTTCCTGCTGCGGTCTAGTGTGTCCAGCTGTGTGAAGGCCCTGCGGTTCCATATATGGCCACACATACATAAGCAACCTCTGCCCAGGGACCGCCGATCCAATATCTCATCAGCTCTGCCGCATACCTTCACTGCAGTGTTTTCTCAGCCCTGACTGACACACAGTCGATACATGTCCAAGTACAGGTCATTGGAAGAGAATGTGGTTATTTTTAAAAGAGATGTATTAACCCAATGGAACTTGTGAAACGCAAGGAAACCAAAAGAATGCCCGAGCACGGTGGTTCTGCACAGCGTCGCCGGGGGAGTTCAGCCCCCATATCTTGTCAGAGCTGGTGAGGAATGAGAGAGGTGAAAGGGACAGTTGATGATAATCCACCCAGAGCTGATAATCCTCCTGTCCTTCCCCATTTCCAACTGTTTTCCCTCCCTCCTACTGGGAGTCCTCGGTCGACCGGTCTGGGCTTTAATAGAGTCTTTCAGCGGGGAGGGAAAACATCTCCAGCTGCTCCTGCGTCCGCTATCAGGGCTCCAGCGGAGCCTGAAATGTGAGTTACTGAATAATTACAACCATGTCATCTCCATACAGCACTATTTACATCGTTTCTGTCCACATTGGAACAATGAGGAACACGCATAAGCTCCAGCTTTGTTTGTTTTTTCCACCAAAATGTTATTAACCAGGGAGTCATGTCAGTTTGACGACTGGGAAGGAGAAGTAAACAGACCCCAAGAACATTGAGTTGGATCTAGGGGGTGCACCCCCTCAAAAGGAACCTCTGGAGAAACAATATTTGAGGCTACTGCTACATCATAAGAACGTCCATCATATTATGGTTTCTCATTATTTTTCCGGAATGTGGGGTTGCAGCCCTGCCCTCCCAACCTTATGGGTGACAGACCCAAGCCTCAAGCCTACCCAGCACATGAATATCAAAAGGTACCCGAGCCCCCTACGGCACCGAGCCCTCCATCAGCAAGGGCACAAGTTGCTCACTGGCTGACGCCATTTCCTCCTCATGAGGCTCCTCAATAAGTCCATTGATCTCCGACGGCCATAGAACCAAATAAAACTGTCTGACACCAGATGTAGCAGCTCAGAAAAATAAAACCAATGCACGCCGGGACTCGGCCAAAACACTTTATAGACTGTGCCACACGGAATATGATGTTGTACCTCGCAGCTCACAATCCCTGGTGCTCCTGTGCTTCGATGTGCAAAGTGGAACAACATTACATCATATGTCCTTCCAGGCATTTAATACACACCTGTAACTACAGACTGTATGGTCTACTTGTTGCAGCAATGCGTTCCCTCCGCGTCCCTCGAGTTTGATCATATGCCGTCGTGTTCCTGAGAGGTCCCCAGCCCCCAGCCCCCCCCGGACGCCCCTGTCCCTCCTATTCATCAAGTCAAAGAGGAGGGTCGTGTTCTCGTGTCGTGTTTGACTAAATGAACACGCCGTGGCTCTCCTGGCCCCCAGACCGCGAGTCAATGTAGAGCATGACCACAGGAACCACATGTTGATTTAGGGTCATTTAATTATCCCCCACCATAATAGCTCTCTCAGTCATTTTAATCCCACCAGAACAAGAGCTCTGCTGAGCCACTGATGAGTAATACACGTGATGACCTCATTATGCTATGATAGCTCAGTTGACGGGCACTGCGTTCGGGGCGGTGGTTGGCTGGGACTCCGCTTGCCTGATGCTCGTCATGGGTACCACTGCAGTGCACTTGAGGCATTATACGTTGTCATTGTGCAGCCACGATGACTGGGTTGAAAAAATGTAAAGGCAAATAAGTCCTTGATACAGCATCACCAGGGAAGATAGAGGACGCAAGATTCAAGGAAAGCAAGACTAACTTAATGCATAAACCGATGGTGAACAAGGTTTAAAAACCTTCCCTCTGTCCCTCCATACGAATAACTCTCTATTGCTGGACATAGGAAGAGTTTGCCCTGATGTTTCTGGCCGTGCTGGGAGACATAGACCAGAAGCAACAAGCAATGGCTAACTATGAATGGGGGTAATGAGGCATTACAATCATGCCAGAAGCCTCATGCCTCAGATGTATCAAGCGACCTCCATAAATCACAACGTGAGCCAATCTGGAGTCTAGACAGCAGGTCCAGACGTAGTAATGGACTTCTCCACCTCGCATAAAAATAGATGTCAGACAGTGCTTAAAACCTATTGATAATGTAAAAGCATGGGACTTAGACTCGGATACCAAGGGAAAACCAACATTCCTTTCACTCCAGAAACGTTGGCGGACTGGTAAGCCAGTTGAGGCTATATAACGTGCACCTGTAGTGCTGCGTGCAACGCAAAATGAGCCCCTCAGAAATAGCTGAGCCAGGGACAGGGGCTGCTAAAAACGCCACATAAAAGCGAGCACGGGGCTGAATTATGGCCTGCAAAGCGACAAACCACACCGGGCTGCCTTTGGTTTCCCGGGTTGATGGCGGGCCCCTGCCTTGACCCGCCCCCATGTGCTGCTGCTGTCAGGTGGCCTTGCATGAAGTACATTAGCGAGGAAGTGTGTGTGTGTGTGTGTGTGTGTGTGTGTGTGTGTGTGTGTGTGTGTGTGTGTGTGTGTGTGTGTGTGTGTGTGTGGCTTTCGGGGGAGTAAGTGGGGGGTCATTGCAGGTGGCAAAATCCACATCCTCCCCCCCTTGCGTTCCTTCTGCCACTTCCCTTGCGTCACCCCCTCGCTCATGCAGGCACCCATTTTCCCTGGGCTAACAGGTTTAACAGCCAGGCCAATTGTGACTCCCTGTCAGAGGGCCTGTGAAGTTGGCGGTCCCATACGGGGCCTTTCATTAGGGATAAGTAGAGTCTGATATTTCTCAGCTGCAGCTCTAATTTACTGGGAGTGAAAGTTCACTTAACAGCGCTTTCTCTGCTCACCGACCCCTGTTTCAGGTTAGCAAATGGTAGTAGCCTAGTGCATAGAGAAGGGTGCAAATTGCAATGCTTAGTGAATTTAGTCCCACCTATTACCGTACACTTAGTAACATACAGAAAGTGCGACTCCATACTGCAATGCGTTTGCCCGAAAGTTAAATATTATATATATATATATACACACACACACACACACAAACAATAAATCCAAAAAAGGCTTTGAAACGGCTAAAGGAAAATAAGCATTTTAATGTTCATAGCTGCCAGTGGCATACCAGAGGCCATCCATCCAACCACAATGACTATATGGAAGTAGTTTACTGTTTAACAAAGACTAACAGTTCCTTGTAGTTACACATTAGCTGTGGCCTTGTCTGAATACAATAGCAATGGGTTAGAGAGTAGGATATCAACTTTGTGTTGTCATGACTACCAGGACCAAATGACACTGTTTTGTTATTTAAGGTAACTGATTAATTATTTTGAAACCAAGATAATCCTGGTAATCGAATTAAGAGCAAATGAATTGGCATTAATTCATTTTGAAGTTAGTCAGGGCTAATTCAATAATAAACCCAAAAATATGGGTTAGGTTTCAGATAAATAACCGTAATAAGTAAGAACTTGGAAAACTGTCATTATCCACACAATAACACACATCTTAATTATATTGGAAAGGCAATGTTGCAGCACGATTCCTATTTTTCAGAGAAACAAGTTTGGGAATTACAGAGCTGGGGAATAAGTTTGCCTAGAAAACAATTACCGTTTCTTATACATTCAATTCACTTGCGAGCAGGGAACAGGAAGAAATTTCCCCCTAATTGGATCCATCCAAGGCCTTGCAGACATCACCAAACACGCAATGCGGAGCCAAGGCTGGCAGAGAGAGGATGTCGAAACAGTGTATTTTCTCCTCAGAGAGCCCCTTGTTGCCCACAGTGAGAGACAGGGGCCTATGTGGCAGGGGCTGGGAGGAATATGAGCCGTGCGCTGTGGGCCAACTCATCAGGAGAGGTGCTGGGTCTTCACGGACGCCACAGGCTCCTCTAATTCCCCCCTATGACCACCTGGCAGCCTAGTTGGCCGGCTGCACTGAATACACGCAGGCGTGTGCTCTGGTGTTCCTCCGTTCCGCGCGTTTATTCGCCCGTGCACGCTGAAGAAATATGTGTGCAGACATGGCGGTGTGTGCCTGCGACTGATTGTTTTATGGAGAACAAGGGAGCGTGGTAGACATGAAGAGGGAAAACAGAGATGGAGAGAGAGAGAGAGAGAGAGAGAGAGAGAGGGGCTTGGACGGGGGCCTGTGTGCATGCACTATGTATGTGTGCGTATGACATCAGCCCCTTCGCTGCTTCCAGCTTCCCTTCTCTGCTGTCAGTCACTGCTCACTTCTAATACGAGGCACTGGGGCAGATACGTCCACGGCTAGCTTTGGTAATGGAAAAGCTGATCTGGGAATCTGCATAACAAAGCTACTGTCGACTAAAAAGGCAACTGGAGAGGCCCACGGCTTCTTTCTTCAGACCACAATGCCACTAAGCGTTTGTCGCTCTCGCTTTTTTTCTCCCTTTCTTTTCTCTCTCTCGCTCTCCATTTGTTTCTGTTTCCCCCGTCTTTTGGCTCCACTACATTGCCTCGCGTTTGTTTTCGACTGGCCGCGGCATGATGAATATGCTCTTTGGAAAAGGGAACATGACATACTGGAGCAGAAGATGAGGAGGGGGGCGAAATTATTGAAATGACATCAGTGCCGAGGAGGAGTCCCAAAATAAACATCAATAAAGTCAAATTAAACGCTACCACCTGGTGGAGTGTGTGTCTCTATTCGGCGCCTAAGTGTCACTCCTGTGGTCTGCCTCTAGCCCCGCGAGCGGAGCGGCCTGTCCACGTGGGTCCGTCGCCGCCAGCACTAACCCCGACCCGCCCATATTAAATCCATTCTACACTTTCCCCGTCCTCCACGTATTCTCCACGACGGTGCCGACACAGATCCCCGGGCCCTCCATCTCCCTCGTCCACTCTACCATGTCCGTTTCATCTTCAACACAACCACGCTTTTCTGTATTGCTCCGCAACCGTGACGGCCAGCCTCGTCCCTGCACCCTACACATGTGGAGAGCATTATGCCAGGGGGGAAACAGAAAACATTGGTAATGTTCACTTGTTACCACATCCATTCTGATCGCCCACAAGCCCCTCTTTGTCTCACATTATCCTCGGTGCTTCTTTCTGTCAAACCGGCTCACCGTCATTCTTCCACCGGCTAACTGTCAACTCGGGCCTGTGTTAATTTGATTCCCGCCGAGTTCACGGGCGGGACAGACACGGAGAAGGGGGCTACCTGCCATCTCACTCAGGCACGTGACGCAGGGAGAGGGGGGGTCCGGCGAGTGACACCGCGATGAGGAGTTCACACCTCGCAACCCCGCACAATAACTACAGGCCCATTATCGTTGACAGCTGACGGCAGAACAAACCGGCAACTGTTAGAAAGGGGTTGATGAGGCCTTCCAACCTGCCCGTGCGTCGGAAACATCTGAGATCCACCTGAGCGAGAGAGAGCCCGAGCAGAGTTAATCCTGTGTGGGGTTCCTGTGCTCCTCTTGCCTGTGGCAGGAATGATCACAATGTGACCTTGTGGTAGGATGTTGATTTACAAAAAGACAAGGCCAGGGCCCCCTGGTGAGCGTATTTTCTACTGTTGAGTGTGTGTGTTCCATCAACAGCATATTCCACCACAACAAGGAGTAACGACTGCTTGCCTAGTTTCCCAGGGCTGCCCATTGAGGCGTTGTCAATGTTGTATTTCTTTTTTTTTTACTTTTTAGGGGAAACCGGTGTTGGTGTTCAGGAGAAGCGAACGTTGGCCATTGATCTGGAAGGCTCTGTCAAGAAGAGAACGATCTAGTGGTTGTCAGCGAGAGAAATAACATCCGTTTGACATCTGAGTCCACTATTGGAGAGAGGCAGGGCAGAAAAGAGGGCCCCACAGATCAAACAGGCAGCTAGCAGTCTCTTATTAGGAGCAGAGCCAGCACAGGGAATCGGGTTCTGTCCACGGGCAGGCGCGCGCGCACACACACACACACACACACACACACACACACACACACACACACACACACACACACACACACACACACACACACACACACACACACACACACACACACACACACACACACACACACACACACACTTTTTGTGAGCCTTGTGGTTCTATGCGGGGCCAGCCGCTCTCTGTGCAGTATTTGCCGCCTGGAGAAGATGTCAGAATAAGTCAAAACGGTTGTGCCGCTGCTTGACATGTTTAAGTCCAAACTAATGGGAGGAAATTGATTCCCAGGCTAGTGCTCGCACACACGCCGTCACGGATTTAGCAGGCAACGTTGACCGCAAGGTGTTAGGGAGAGGGCGAGAGGGCTTGTGTAGGGGTGTGGGGTGGTGTTTGTAGGTGTGTATGTGTGTGTGTGTGTGTGTGTGTGTGTGTGTGTGTGTGTGTGTGTGTGTGTGTGTGTGTGTGTGTGTGTGTGTGTGTGTGTGTGTGTGTGTGTGTGAAGGGGGGTGTGTGTGTGTCAGACAGAAAGAGAACACTCATGCATGTGTGAAAATGTGAAACATGTGTGTGTGTGTTACTGTCCATCTTTGTTTCCTAGGTGTTTGACAAAAATAAAGAAGATGAACATGTGCAAAAAGGTAAAGTTTGTGTGTATGTCTATGTGTATGTGTGTCTTGAAAATACTGTGAAACCACTACGACCGAAAGTGGACCCGTCTTTGAACCTGAAGACAGTTTCTACTTCCAGCTGCCCTTTAAAAGAACACATTGTTGTATCCACTATTTAAGTTAATTCTCCCTATTATGATTCTCTCCATTAGCCAAATGGAGTTGAGTAGAACATGCATATACCATGCATAGAACATATATATGCATAAATAGACCATCTGTTTTGCGATTGGCTACTTCTCTTGCAAACATCTTCCTATTTTGAAGAGAAACACACATCTGCACAGAAACAAACCCACAGAAATACACACTCAAAGTTCCCATCCTCTCAGCCCACTGGAGACATTCAGTGAGTCATCTCAGCCTTGTTCCATGGAAGGACAGTCCCAGTGAGACAGGCCCGTGGAGCCAGGCCCCAAGAGACAGGCCCATGGAGCCAGGCCCCAAGAGACAGGCCTAGGGAGCCAGGCCTAGGGAGCCAGGCCCAGTAGGATAGGCCCGGTGAGGCAGGCCCAGTGGGGCAGGCCCAGTGAGACAGGCCCAGACCCTTACAGGTCACATACCGGAGACTAATTTTCCTCTACCGTTTCAAACCATCCAAAGAAATTGTTAAAGATGTGTTCCAATTACTTTTTTACTGTGTCCCAAATCGTGACCGCTAAAGAGCCGGCTCATCCATCACTTTTAAAAGCCCTTCTGATGCTCGGCACGCAACATAATGTTCTCCTCTGCAAGAAGTAAACAGGCACACAACCGCAATGCACACACACACACACCCATACCCACATACGGAAAGGCAGACAGAAAGCCCCACGCGCACACAAACGTTCTGCTGTCCTTTGGAGACGGGCCTCACCCCCTGGCTGGCTACTGAGTGGCACAGTGGCTGGGCCAACAGCCTCAATTGAACTCCCACACAGAGACATTGAGAACCGTTCTCAGGGCCCCAGTCCAGGGCCCAACTCGTATAACACCACCACCACTAAAACCAAAGCAAGCTGAGCAAAAATATACAACCCGGCTACATTTGCACTCCGTGTGCATTGCATCGTTAAAATACAATTATTATACTTATTTTTTGATTTCAAATTCCTAAACCATAAAGTGCTTTGACATTGAGCCAGTGCTATATCCTTAGACAGGGCTTATTCAAAGCACGGGTTATATATGATCAGGAAGACAGTCGTTGCCCGGCATACGTCTTTGTGATCATATAATAGTCGGAGTGAGAAGGGTATGTAAATAAGGGTTGTCACTCACCAGCAGGCGGGCAGCTGGAGCAGTTTGCCATACAGAGCTGTGCTGAAGGAAGGGATGATGGGCAGCAGAGGCAGGAAAGTCCCCGCCGCGTCCTGGCACGTCAGGCCTGCCTGGAACTCAAACACCTGGGGGGCGGGGCAGGGGAATAAAAAGTGATGTTGAGGTGAGTGGCAATAATCAGGATGGAGTGACAAGGGGGGAATAGGTGAAGAAGGGGGAGAGGGGGGAGAGAGAGAGAGAGAGAGAGAGAGAGAGAGAGAGAGAGAGAGAGAGAGAGAGAGAGAGAGAGAGAGAGAGAAAAATAACGAAATAGAAGAGAACAATCGGACAGCGCGGAGCAGGCAGATGGAAGAGAGAGGAGTGCGATAGGGATTAATCACTGCAAAAGTTCAAGGATCTGAATCGTTCTCGAATACGCAGGAAAAAACAAGTCAGAATGTATCAAATGTGTGGCTTACTAAAAATGAAAAACAAGTAAATGCAGGGAAGATGTAGGTTTTGGCTGTGGGCTGGATTTGCGGTGGCGGGCGCAAAAACATGCCATCAGCCATGTTTTACTCTAAGTTCACCTGTCAGCGAGGCCGTCTCCTGCTCTGGGAGGCCAGGTCAGTAACGTAACCAGCCTCAGACACAGCCCTTCAAGGACAATCACACGCAGAGCCACAGACGTGCTGTTGTTCTCTGGTCTGTCCTTCCATCTCTCTCATTACAACGAGAAGAGCAGATTCCAGTGGAACAAAACATCTCGTTAAGTGAAACCTAATACCGCGCACGGAATGATTCTAAACACTCACATTCCGTGACCGCTATCCAAAGACTGTATTCGCTATTTTGTTTAGGTTTTGCTTTTTCATGGAGGATGGTTTCTGAGGCTCCCCAGCCCAACCGTGGTTTCCCAGACCACATTTGTCCTAATAATCGTCCAATTAGCATAGCTTCTGGTAGCCACCCTGCTAGGAGTATATACTCCGACCGCGGCAGTACGATTTATACTATGAATGAGCTCCCATAAAGCACGAGGGAGAGAGAGAGAGAGTGAGAGAGATGGAGATGGAAAGGGGCCAGCTCTGACATCATCAACCCACTGTCGCTTCACATTCACGCTGTTGTAAAACCACATTGTGCTGGTCTGTCATTTGCTGCAAGTGAAGCCCCATATTAATCCATTAGGGGATTCAGGGATTTTAGTTAAACTAACAATTACCCAGTGGTAAGTTTCTAAATGGCTGTGGTATCTCACAAGCAATGTCATTGTAGATCATTATTCACTTTTAAATGTAAGAGTGCAGGCTAAGGTTCAACAATGATGTGTACTTCTGTTCACCAGAAGATTAAAAAGTGTACGGGAATGGTCCAGCAAGGGTTATAGGAAGGACACACACACACACACACACACACACACACACACACACACACACACACACACACACACACACACACACACACACTATTTTGCAGTCAACACAGTCCAGCCACATCACAACAGGCCCAAACATCCAAAAAGCTGGTGTGAACCAATGGTTACCCATCACTTCCTCAAAACAGACAGCCTAACTGACACTGCCAGTGTCAATAAAAAACACATGGAGATAAGCCTCAGCTTATCCCCGTTTTAAATCACTTCCTAAACCAAATTATTTGCGAGCCCAACGACCTCCACCTTGCCGTGATCCTGCTCCCAGCCAATCAGCCTGGCGCTGGAACCTTGGCGGATGCGGCTGCTCATTGGCCAGCCTGGGCCTTGGCCACTGACTGGCTGAGAGGTTAACCATGTGGTGACCCTCTGATAAGCACAGACAGTGTGCCTGGCAAACATCCTGTTTTAGAGGAACACATCCAGGCCATCCCAGGCCGGACAGGCCTGACCTGCATTGGTATAGAGATTTGTGTTGCCCAGCTTTTTAATGCCGATGCTCTGGGTTACGGCCAAAGCTCTGGCCGCATTCCGCCAGACCCTCCCGCATCCACATGAACTATGAATCACCCTTTAAGGAATGGAAAACACAGAGAAATCTAACTAGCGCAACATGAGCCTTAATGATGTCATTAGTAAATAGATGTACTGCAGTCAACCAAGTCACCTATTCAGACAGAAATTATGTACTTGGTAAATAGATGTTGTAGCATTTCGACCGACATTGATGATCTTCAGCGAAGCGCAACATCGTTTTTCTTTACAATCATGTCTAAGTGCTACTTGAACGGTTCCCATTGATGACTTCTCATCATATGGTTGTTTACATTTCAATGATGGGTATCATCATTGTTCTGAGGGAAACACAAAACCCAATAACCCCTTGATTCTGCAACAAGAGTGCTGAACCAAGCCAGAGCTAGGTCATCCGCTGCTGGTACGGGGCAGTGCAGATCTTTATGGGCCAGGTGAATAGGGGGCATGAGGGTCATTAGAAGGGCCACTAGGGTTATTTTAAAGTGCAGTTGAAAGTGTTGCCAGGCAGGCTGACCTTTTCACCCCGGGTTAAAGCATGCCACCTCCATAATATCTGGTGGAAGTTCATAGTGTTAAGGTATTGCAAAGGTCAACTGATAACAGAAGTTTGATTCTGCGAGAAATGTTGAAATGTTAACACAAGTGTTAAATCAAACATAAGATTTGATTACTTAGAAGAAAAAACAATCATAACGCTCATGATATAGTATCCTCAATATACCATTCAAGCCTCTTATGATAGAGAGAAGTAGATGGGGAATCATCCTCACAGTGTGGGATGTTTGCATCTAAATTACACCTCCGCTTTGCCTTCACATGTCTTGCAAAGCAGGCCAACAGCCCTGCTGGGCCTGCGTGGTATCTGGCTCGGTCGGAGGGGTCCTCTCACCTTGAGGTAGCAGTGTGCGTAGCAGTGGTGCAACAGGTTGTCGGAGGGCTGGCTGAGAGCGCTGACCAGGCCCACCAGCTCGGGCCCGTACATGGGGACAGTGTGCTCCACGTTCACCCTCTCCACCTGGAAGCGCAGGGCCGGCAGCGGACGCACTGGCTGGAAGGCTGGCACGCTGGGGGGCGCAGGGGGCGCCTGGGGGATTAAATGACTTGTAAATGCGAGAAGATTTGCCTGTAAAACTCCACTTTATTAGCTTTATATTTTCATAATTGTGTCAAAAATCGAGAGGGTCAATAAAAAAATCTTCTGCATGGTTTTGTCTTCCTAAAGATCAATACTTAGCTGCCCCTGCTTGGGCAGCGGCTGCTGTGTGAGTGTGATGGGACGTCAGGGCGCCACCAGTACCTTCTGTCCCATCAGGACCGGCATGAGCGTGTGCAGCAGGTTGAACTCTGCCACGGACACCGTGATGCAGACCTTCAGCAAAGTGAGACAGGTGAGTCTGGTGGGGATGAATTCTTCCAGGCTGGAGAGCTCCTCTGGTGTGGCTGGAGCTCGCCGCTCCTCCACCAGCTCTGTAGGAAGCAGAAGAGACGATGGTGTACAATGGTGGATAACCGCACCAGTTGCTGGGGGGATCGCTGTTTACTATTGAGACAATTTACAAGCAAGTGTGTGTGTGTGTGTGTGTGTGTGTGTGTGTGTGTGTGTGTGTGTGTGTGTGTGTGTGTGTGTGTGTGTGTGTGTGTTGGCAAACTATTACAGTAAGAGCAGTGTTGTGCAGCAGGGATGTTTCGGTAAACGCTAATCACACACACAGTATTTTATCACGGGTGATAAAGATGTGGGAGAGAGGACACAGATTGATGATATGTGGAAAGTACACCAATGAGAGATCGTTACGGACCAATGCTATGAAATGATGCGCAAAACTAACAACAGACATCATTTTTTGGGGAAAAAAGGGATGTAATTCGTGTGAGGCGGCGGGCTTCCGGCTTCAGCTCCTTTGTTTTGAACCACGTACAATCACAAGCCTGACCCCCCTGGAGACGCAGCCATTAATCTGGACTCCATCAGCGAACAAGGACGTTCTGTGAGGTCAGCACTGACCACAGGGAGAGAACCGACCGCAGCGCCGAAAACCGCCTTCCCACGTCCAGGGCAGAGTGGGATCAGAACCAGGGCTTTTTGTTACTGAAGAGCCCTTGGCCACGGTTCCAGATACCGGACTTGTTCTCAGGTCAGCGCAAGGGTTCCGTTGAAGCGGGTTTCCTGCTCTGGGGTGGGCTCCGAACCCGATCCCGGTGGCTTTCTGCGCTGCGGTCTGGCGCCGTAAGACAAGTCAGGTTATTCTGGCAATCACATGCCAGTGCTCGGATCTCCATCCGTAGTCAACAATCAAAACCCGGAGAAAAGACGGAAACAGACATCCACATTGCCAATGTGTATGTATGTACACACATACACACACAAACAATTATCGCAGCCAAAAAAAATGCACCCCTGTTCCATTTAGCAGGCCTGACCTGTATAAGACGTACCGGTCTTTATTATTGAGCAACATTTAAGGAGAGAAAAAATACATGAATACTGCAGGTCATTTTCTTCTACTTTGTACAGGGCGGCTTTTTGAGAAGGAAAAATCTAATTTTGGCTCTCATTACACGGTATGCTTGGGGAGGAAAGTACTTTTCCTTAAGCAATTGGTGAGTGTGTGTGTGGGGAGGGGGGGAGAGGGGGGCATGTACAAGTAGAAAGATAGTCATTACTTTGAACCTGTGACCCCTGCTTCTCTCTGGCAGCGAGACAAACCGATACGAATATCAACCATCCCGTTCTTTTGCTATTATGAAGCGAACGGATGGAGCAACGGTGACAAAGGTTGAGAACAAAATGGCACAATAATTGTGTGAGTAGTACAAACCTGTTTACCAAAAAGTATGACTTAGTTATAAATATGGTTCTAATCAATCATTTTTGTTATTTTCATTAAAACATAGCTGGTTTGTTGAAAAACCATGCAGATATAGAACACAAAGTTCCAGAGTTAGCGATTTAGTTTTGCTACTGCCAATATTTCACAACGTATTTCATCAACTGTTGTTAGAGGAGAGTATTTATAACCCGTAATAACAAAAGGATAACGAAAGGAACGAAAAAAAAAAAATCTGTTCCCTCTTCATCACTATTTGTGCGCACCCCTGCAAAATATGTTCTTATCTCAATTTCTCAATCCCCCCGCCTGCAATGGCAGCTAAGTTGACCTTTCTTAAACTGTATCAAGGGAGAGAAAACTTATATAGAAACAGGAAGGAACACTCTGACCTGACGGGCTCAAGTCGAACACCCTATAGTAATTACCCCATCATCTATTATCTATCACAGATGCTGAGACAACCGAAACCAAAGGATGTTTTGCTTTCGCACAAAAAACAAAAAAAAATTAAGACTTAGTGCTAGAGATATTACACGGCCGCACATTCCGCAGCACAGCTTTTACAACATCCCGGCTATGAGCTCATCGATGGCAGCGCGGGGGCCGCCCCACTAACACAAGGTGTTTGGACTAACCCCCCTCACGGCGTCCAAAAGGGGTCAGCGCTTTCATGTTCTGCTCCGTATCGAAACGCCGGGTTGCGCAAGGAAATATCAAAGGGATGAGCAGTCCGCCGTTTGGTGGAGCGACGTGAGCCAGAGAGACGGGCAGATTAAGCAATCGGGAACGTCGTGGACCCCGTGCACGTGAGCTATTGTTTCCTTTATAGTTCTTTCAGGGTTCTGAGATGTTAAGGGAATTATTTCAGTGCAGAACTTTGTCGCCGGAGCGCTGTTTCTTTACGTTTTTTCGACTGGAGTTGTGACGATGTGCGCATATGCACCCAATTTGCGATATCCCACACAGATAAAATAATATGTGATGGCCTGACAGGCAGATATATATCAAACACACGCCATGCCAGGTTGAAGTCGAGATGAGAGAAAGGTTGGCAGCTAAACAAACATTTCATGAATGGTAAGTAAAGTGCTTCCATGGCAACGACTGATTTATCCTTTTAACCACTAACTTCTTTCTGTGATTTATTGATTGTTAGCATAGCTGAGGAACAGTGCAAGTAGGATCGTATAAGGTTGCACGAGTTGTTACAAATCAATAGATTCACCAGTACTTCTGGAACTCTCCGCAGAGGTAATGCTTAAGTAACTTTATTTTATTCATCTGGGGAGACAGGATTTTGTGATGACCCAAATCGTATTTATTAGTGCTGAAAAACGACAGTTAGCAGGGTTTAACAGCAACATGCAAGATACTAAAAATCTAACTGCTGCACTGCAGTACGAGTACAACAACACATCCATCATTCTTTCTTTCTACGCTCAATGGCTTGTCTAAAAGTAACCGATGTCCTCTGATGGACCGTGCGGTCGGACTAAACAAACTGCCGACCATGCGGAACCACAGAAACAACGCGCATGTGTGTGTGTGTGTGTGTTTGTGTGTGTGTGTGTGTGTGTTCTGACCTGGCTCTGGCTTGCAGTAGGGCTCGTACTCGTGGTCCATGGCGCAGGCCACCATCTTGAGGATGCGGTGGACGGCGCTACTGTGTAGTCGGACCTCCAGGGGCCCGACCACCAGCCGCTTGGTGGAGCTCTCCTGCACGGGCGTCAGCGGCTCCTCCTTGGCTAACGCCGGGGAGTCCTGCGAGCCCACGCTCCCTGGGGGAACACAAAGGCACATGTCCACGCGGAGGTCACACATGTCCTTTATCTTAAAATGAGATACAGAACACATACATCGATCAACTGCACCATACTGCAATTAATGACAAACAACATTCCATATATATACATCAATACATGTTGGAAGCAGTCGATCTTGAACGTTTATCTTGTATAATGTAAAGTGATTGTGTGTGCCTTGAAAAGGGCCTAAAATTAAGATGTATTATTATTTAATTACAAGTTCTGCATTTAGACAGGGGTATCACTCCTTTTGCAGTGAGGTGAGTGATGTAAGAGAATCAAATGGAGTTTACAACTTCCAAACTAGATGGTTTTAAACTGTTGGGATGCTCTGGGAAATGACACAGAAAGAGGAGAAAGAGGGAAAAGAGGCGGCGAGACGAGGCAGCGTCAAAAAGCTCTGCGTAGCTCACACTGGCCTGCGGGCTCTCCGGTGATCACTATTCCAAATGTCGGCCTCTCTCCCACAGCTGCCCCTGCACTTGCAAGGGGCCTGTAGCACAGAGGTCACCGCTTAAATCCACCGCTTGCTCGCAATAAAATGAGAAAGAAATAATGAATAAACGACCGGGCGGATGAATGGCGGAAAGGGGGTTGTGTCTGTGTGTGTGCACGCGTGTGTGCGTGTGCGTGTGTGCGTGTGTGTGTGTGTGTGTGTGGGTGGGGTTGAACAGTTGCTTTATTCACATTACATCAAATCCACATTCTCATAGTTCAGACAGCCTACTGCTGTTATGCTTGTGTGGGATTCTTTATACTTTTATTGTTTTATTTTAGAACTAGCGATTACGATTTCCCTCGCTATCGGTGGTTTTAGAGAAGGGGCATCAGACGATGTCACTTCCCCTTCCCGCTACTTGTGCGATGTGGCTGCGAAGGATTAGGCTAATATCCACCATGTGGCTGCAGTTAAGAGAGCGGTCAGCGGCCTGGGAGGGGGCTGGAATGTGCTGGGACTTTAGAAGCGGTATCTGCCTGCTCCCCAAAGGCACAGGGGGCTCTGATCGGCAACGATACTCCAATGTGACATCAGCGGCTCGGTTCATATTTTGGTTGACTCCAAAGTGCGCTTTTAGTTTGCGTCCATTCAGTGACGGAGACTAATTCGCTCCGGCCGACACCGGATCCCGTCCCCTTCTCGGGGAGAGAAGGAAGAGTGCAATTGGCCAAGGGATTAGCCCCGGCATCCCCTAGGAGGAACGCAGCGGAGCGACAGCTTACCGCCCTGTCACTAATCATTTTGACAGCTGACGATGACACTACCAATGTTTTCCCTCTTTGTTTTTAATTTAGATTCTTATCTTTAGATGACAGCTCGCAGGAAACAATAGCCTAGTCAGAGTGAGATGGAGACAGAGACAGAGAGACAGAGAGAGAGCCATAGGGTGTAAGTGGGTAAGAGATAGAGGATAAGAGAGACAGAGACAAAGAGACAGAGCGATAGAGTGTAAGAGTAAGATAGAGAGTAAGAAAGTAAGAGAGACAGAGAGAAACAGAGCGATAGAGTCTAAGAGGGTCAGATACAGAGAGAGAGAGAGACACAGAGAGACAGAGAGACAGAAAGACAGCGAGACAGAAAGATAGAGTGTAGGAGAGTCAGAGAGATTGAGGGAGCAGGTGAAAGAAGTAGATGAACTTACTCTCTCAGAAATATTCCAGTTACTAGTTAGAACATTTCCTCTCGGAGGGTTTCTCTCCAGCTGCATCTTGGTTTCTGCTCATTCATTTAACACTCCTGCATGCTACCTGTGCCAACATCTCATCCTAATAAAACATCAGAACAGTGTATCTTTGCTGGCATTTATCCATTATCAACATTTGCCAGTTGAGCCGATGATGGACACAAGCCTATTAAGTGTGATCTCCACTTCAATTGGCAACCACAGATGAAGCTTAAAGATCAGACCTGATATTCAGGTCAATCTTCAGAGCTGATCGGCAAAAGAATGCTCTTTAAGTTTTATGTTGTTTTTCTACTATTGTGGCAACATTCCTTATTGACGAACAACAGTCACGTTATAAAACAGTCTGGCACCTTCCATACAAACATTCCTAACAATACAGCCCTGGGAGCGAAGAGACATGCTCCCAGTGCCAAATGTAACATTCACAGTCACTCAGGTCATAATGCAAGAGAGAGCGAGCGCCTGATCTCTTAATGTGAACCTCAGATCTTCCAATACTTTAAATAAACATTCTTAAGAGCTTTCTTGAAGGAATGAGGATTCTGCCTGTGTCAGGACTCCTGCCAGCCACAGTGACACCCAATTAGCCAAGCGTCGGCCTATTCACTTTCTAAAGCGCTTACAGGTACAGAGAGAGAGCAAGAGAGAGAGAGAAAGAGAGAGAGACACACACAGAGGGGAAACAGTGTATCAACAAGCGGTGCGGAGAAAGAAACGCAAATACGTGTCAGCACAGACTAAACACTCCTGACAGCTGCCCTCCAGGTAAGTTTGGGGTGAGCGTGGGGACAGGAAGGGTCAAGGACCAGGTGGCTGCATATCAAACAAGACACCCTCTTTCTCTGAGTCTCCAGGGGGCATCTTTGACAGAAGAGACGCAGCGGGGAGGGGAGGAGAGAAAGAAAAGAAAGAAAGAGAGAGAGCGAGCAAGCAAGACTTAACATGACAGGTAGAGCGAGGGGGGTAGAGAGAGAAAGGTGAGGGAAATGAGCAAACAAGCAGTGTGTAGGGGAATGAGTGGGACAATACCTTTGCCACCGCCGTTCTCCATTGTGTAGAGGTAATCCATGTAGAAAGCACCAAAGCGCTGCATGCCGGCTATCTCTGTGTAGGTCTCCTGTCAAACAAAAGCAGAGCCAGGTAAACACCACGGTAGGGGAGTAAACAGCCCAACAACCCCCTACCCGGTGATCTGTGGATGGGGTCAGGGAGTCAGGGGTGAAGGGAGATCAGAACCAATATGGGATGAATAAAAGGTGCGTGGTTCAGTAGAGTTTCTTTTTTCTTTTTCTTTCTTAAGCAAATATATTAACAAATGTTAACATATTTATCCTACGGGGGATAAATAAAGTTGCATCTTATATTAAAAGTCCTTCATTAATGGTTCAAAAAAGCACTCACTCACACGGCACACAGCGTGAAATGCAGAGCACGCCCTGATTAGTAAAGATGGAGAAATAAACCCGACAATCAGGGCCTCATGTTCTGTACATAGAGTTTGATTATTAATGTCTTGTTTGGCAGGTTCTTCTGGCAGCTGTTTTTAGACTGGATTAAAAATCTATTTTGCAACAAAATAGGGTTATAATTGCAAAAAAATGCTTAATTCTGAATGATTTAAATTGAAACCAATGACCAAGATCAGACTAATTTCTGAATTTTGGTAATATTTTCAGGCCTCCAATCAAATATCCCCTTCATCTGGGGCCTATGCTTGTTAATAACTGAACTGTGATTATGCAATAGTCTGAAGGTGTAGAGCTATTGACCCAGCCCTGCAGAGTACTCTAGAGGTTATCACCACTTTGCTCTCTAACGCTACCAATAGTGCACATCAATCCACTGCAAAGCAACGACACACACACACACACACACACACACACACACACACACACACACACACACACACACACACACACACACACACACACACACACACACACACACACACACACACACACATCATTACAACCCTCACCTTCCGACTAGCTCCAATGGCAGCCTTATCAGAAAGGGAAGTTAATGAGTAATATTTATTAGGCCCTCACTAATGGTGCGGGCCTGCGTTTGGATCAAAGCCATAAAAGGCCCGTCTGAACACCGCTAATGAATTGACACACACTTTGACTTCTTGAGCCTTTCAAGTACGCAAAGACCGACGAAGGGACGAATGGATGAACGACTGGACGGACGGTGAGTGGATGGACAAACAGCCGCCCCCACTGAGGGTCATGAGCATGGCTGAGCAGCGTCAACAGGCCGGTCGGGGATGGCTGACAGAGGGGAGCTGAGCCTTATCAGGGATAAGGGTTTTAATGCTACTAGACAGATAGAGCCAGCATTCCTCTACTGCGGCGTGCAGCGCTGCCAGTGGAAAGAAAGACACCACCGGGACTGGAAGTTAGTAATCTGTATTTGGTAGTGATTTAAGGGGAATAGATGAAATTCTTCAGATAAGACGTGTTTTGCTGATTTTGGAAGGGATCCGCTGCAGTTTGGCAAGAGACTGTAATACCAACGAATCGCTTGCAACATCAGATGGAATCCAGTCATGGTATCGATGATGAGATGTCAGGACCTCAGGGCGCGAACCTTTCTGAAACGTTACAAGCCCAATACTTTGTACAGCTCGGCTGCCTCTCCTGTTTTTGGTGGCTACCATGGCTACAATAGCTAAGATAAACCCAGTACAAAAGTGATGTCACATGATGATTAAAATTGTAATTGCTGTGTTGCTGTATTGCCTGTGTTGCTGCGTGTGTGTGTGTGTGTGTTACATGCGTGTTGCTCAATATTTCCACCGCCATTAAAAGAGGATTTAAATGCAGTATCACTGTCCATGCTGTGACGATGACCTTGTGGTTGGTGGCGTCCAGGATGAACTCGGCCCGTACGCCGTTGTTCTCTGGGCTGCGGTAGTCGAACAGGGAGTTGGTCAGGTACGTCATCCCCTTAGCGCTCAGAGTCTCGCCGCACATGAAGAACACAGCGTCCTGGCGAGAGAGAGAGAGGGGAAAGTAACGGAGGAAGTAGGCCCGAGTGGACAAATATACAACCTTGTCGATGATTAATGTAGATTAATGTTATGACCAATTATGCCAGGGGATTTGAGTCATGTTACATATAACACTTTGACACACTTATTTAGTTAATAAGTGCGCCACGGGAAGCTTCCAAGTTTCTTGTCCGAACCGCGACCACCGGTCATAAAATGCAAACATAATCAATTTTCGATTAACTTTATGATATAATATTACGCTGCGAAAACACGGCAGGTTGAATGGATGGCTGTGCATGGGCGGTAAGAAAGGGGACTGTGTCGCCACAGGCTTCCAGAAATTGTGCGAATAATATGTGGGTATTAATACAAAAAGGTAGTTGGAACACACAATTCCATAAAGAAACCTCAATCACACCTCTGTGTCTACCTCTGAAATGGACGTGTGTGTGTGTGTGTGTGTAGGTGTGTGTGTGTGTGTGTGTGTGTGTGTGTGTGTGTGTGTGTGTGTGTGTGTGTGTGTGTGTGTGTGTGTGTGTGTGTGTGTGTGTGTGTGTGTGTGTGTGTGTGTGAGAGATCTCCTTCTGTTTTCTTTTATAAAGGAAACTCATCCTCCTGGGGTTCTTGACTTCTGGTGGTGTACACAGTGTGCTTTTACCTCCTCCCGTCGGTTCAGGTTATCCTCAAAGTCCCGCACTCCCATGATGCCTTTCAGGCAGACGGCCCGGCAGCCCACGATGCCAATCTGACAGTCGAAGAACGCCTCACCCATCATCAGCACCTGGGAACACCGAGGAGGGGAACGTGAGAACGAGTCAGTATGAAAGAGGGACAGACGGAGGGGAGGAAGAGCCAAACTGAAACCAGTGAATTAGGTTGTTAAATCGAGAGACATGTATCTGGTGGAAGGAGTTGTAAAGTCGTGAACCGCTCAGTGTGTGTTACTCCGTGTCGAAGGAAACGCGTCTGATTTATTGAAATGGAAAAATACTTCACAAGACTGAGGAGGTAATGAGCTGGGCTGCGCAATATGCACCCAGTCAATATTATACCAATAAAAAGACTACAGGGCAAAAGTTCATAGTAATGCAACCCAAACTCGCTTTTTAACTTTTTAAGAGTGTAATGCCTTCTACTGGGTTTTGGACTCATTATATTATTGGCATATCACAAACAAAGCTCAGCAATAGGTGATTTAAGGGGCTGCTTGTGTTGGTTTGTGGTGTTGGCGGCTCTTGGTTATAGGCTCATTACACTGTGTAAAGAAAATAAAGGGGCAACCGGTTACCCATTTGTGCGCACGCGTGTGTGTGTGTGTGTGTGTGTGTGTGTGTGTGTGTGTGTGTGTGTGTGTGTGTGTGTGTGTGTGTGTGTGTGTGTATGTGTGTGTGTGTGTTTGTGTGCGTGTGTTTTACCCACTATGTTGTCCCCTCTCCCCAGAAGACAACCAAGCAGAGAGCAACCCAATAAAACACAAGGTTTCACCACACTGTAATTGTAACCCCAACCCCCCCCCCTGTCTTTTACAAGTGAGACCCCCCCCCCCCCCCCCCCCCCGCCGCCTTCCCCCTTCAGCTTCTCTCACGTTGCTGTCCCGCTTCCAGCGAGAGCATAAATTACTGAAATTGGAATTGGAAATCTCTCTGAATTTGTACATCTGGCAGAAAGCTCAGAGAAGAAAAGCCCTTTACTACCCAGGTAATCAGAGAATAAGATACGTATATAAATATAAGTAGTCCATCTTGTGCAGTGTTGGCGGGCGGTGCTCACAGAGGGCCCGGGATTAGACATGTGAGGGGTGTCGTTAGGAACACTCCTGAGAAGGGAATTATGAGGAAGACAAGTTCTGCGGCGGTGTGTCTCCGAGTGGCCTCTGAGTAAATTGTCTTTAATAACGAGAGGATCAGAAAAGTATGATACTTGAACTGACGGATATGAGAGAGGAATCCAGTGTTCTCTGTTTCCTTTGTTTGTTTTTTTAAGTATTCATTTAGGATTTGGCCACTCCGAGTAGGTACAGATACATTGAACGATCCATGGTGGCTGAAAAGGATAGAGGATCACCTCAATGGTGATTCCCTCCGGCTCCAGACACAGGACCTCTCTGGACTTGACCTTCTGTGGACTGTAGTAGCTGCTCTCCGAAAGGGACTCTGTCAGCTGAGGCAAAAGAGGAGGAACACACACACACACACACACACACACACACACACACACACACACACACACACACACACACACACACACACACACACACACACACACACACACACACACACACACACACACACACACACACTTAAGGTACAGCAACAACAACAACTGAGAATAAAAAAGAACACAACACGTCATCGATATGTTTGCCTGGGTGATTCGAGAGAGTTCAAAAATCCCCCTGACATTAAACGGGGGAGACGGAGCGCTTCAGGAATCCAGTGTTTCGGAGCAGAACTCGGCGGTCTCCGACACAGGAAGCAGGTGCAGGGGCTGGAAGCAGCTGTGCCTTATTACAGCGACCCACACTCTCTCCCCTCACCCCAGCGCCCTGGCTGCCTTCTTCCTCCCTCCAGTCGGAGGGTTTATTCACGCACAGGGAGCAAGGCCCGACCCAGAGCCCACTCAACAACAACACAGAACAAATGGGGAAGGCAGATCATTAGCCTAGGAGCAGCATCTCCCTTCAGATACAGTGGATGCAGACTTATGGTTTATCCAAAAACATCATGGCCGCCTTAGTGTGGGTGAACTGAAGGTAAGGTGGGGGGAGGAGGGGGGGGGGGGCTCTCGATTTTGTTGAAGCCTAAATCAACACAGTACCATAGATAAATCACTAAATTACACTACTGTGGCAGATGAGCCAACACTGGATTTTAGAATAAAATAATGCATTATTATAAACTTAAAATGAAGGTCGGGGTACTTTAAATAAGACATAGAAAGAGCAAAGAAATATTTAAAATCTGAAGAGGAAATCCGAATAGGATTTCTTTGATACTAATCCAATTTCCACTGCCAAAAATAACGTTAAAGAGTTGAGAGGAAATTGTGTTTCTGAAATTGGGGAAAAAATAAACTCAAACTCCTGTCATGGATACCTCTTGCAGGTGTGTAACAACTGACAGGAAGGGAGAGAAGGCCATTGACCTCAAACTGCACGTGATGTGTGTAGCGTGTCGTTAAAATTACACGTCTAACTTTTCCGATCAAACGGATCGGGGATGTAATGCATCAGGATCCGAAGAAATTACCTCCCTGATTCCACAGGCACGTCAACCTCAGGTCCCTGCAGTGGCTCTTCAAAGAGCACAACGTTTCCCTCAAACTAAACGCTTCCGCGCATGAGAGCGGGGAAAGCGTTTAAAACTCAGCTGTCTGCAATTACTCCAGACAAGAGGCAATTAATTGATTAAAAGAACTCAAACACTACAGGAACAATTTAAACATTATTAGGAGCGCACTGAAAACACATGCACACACGCATGCACTAATACATACATACACAGAGCAGGAGGCACACACACACACACGCACAGAACACATTAGGTTAGAAATACGATCTGACCAGCCTAAACCTGAGGGGAAATGCAGTTGAATTTCAACTATTCTGAGTGAGCGCAGGGGATTACCGCTGGGATGGCTTTCTAAATAGTAATCATACCATGTATAATGTCTGAGACATTAACGTGACCCGAGACACCCGTTAGCGGCTGCCCGTACCCTCCCCGCCCAGAACCGCACATGGAGGGGAAAGACGTACACAAACCTCCCTGGGGCTGGGCCACGGACTTTACATTGTAACCGCAAGAAAGCATTGGAGGGACGGAATTGGCCAGTGAAGGGAAGATGAAAAATCGGAGGCATTAGAATGTCCTAATTGCTAACACAACTGTATTTTAAGGCCAGATTCAGGAAATGGAACTTCTTGAATCAGTGCCATTGGCTAATCCTCCCTCTGGAGTTATTTCCTACCTTGTACGCATGATGTACGTTTGTAGATTGCCCAGCCAATTTGTGATGTATACAGTTTCCATATTTTTTTTTTATTTTAGGTAAATGTAAAAAAGAAAAAAAGGCCTAAAAAAAAAGTACATTGTATGTTTACAATGTATCTTGTTATCGACAGCTTCGCCCAGGCATCTGTCTACAGCACCAAGGTTCATACTGAAAATAGTAGCCAATGAAAAACACATCGTCAACTACTAACAATTGAAAGCAGCACAGCTGAGTGAAAACATGTGCACAACATAACGACGGGCCGACTTACCTTAAAGGTAACGGACGCCTTGGTGCAGTAGAATCCTATGGACACGACGGGGTCTCGAGGCTGCGCATGCTGCTGGGTACCACTCGGGCTGGACCCTGGCTCTCTCTGGTGGTAGGTGCCGTCCTCGCCCTCCTCGTCCTCCTCGCCCACGATGGCCGGCACGAAGGACCACGCCCAAGAGACCCATCCCTCGTCCATCTGGTCGTCGGGCCCTCCGGGCTGCATGTAGAGCTCTGAGCTGGAGAACGGCCGGGCCATCCCCTGGTTGTCCTCTTCCACGTCCATACCTTGAAGCAGATTAATACGTGGCTCAATAAAAGGAGTAAGCTGCGAGGCGGGCTGCGTAGCAGCATCACAGCTCAAGGTTTGCAGCCTTAAAAAATGTGGACAATTTGAATAACATTACCTTGTTAAAGTGCAGTGTGCTACAATACATCATAGGAACATAACTAGGGAGGGTTATTGATTGCATGGATTCAAAACAATTAATCTTTGCCGTGTCGTGAGCAAGATGCAATCCATCAATGTATTCAAGCTCTTTGTAGAGTACCTCTGAGGTGCATTCCTTGAACACATTAAAAATAGTATTAAATTAATGAGACATTTTCAGAGAACAAATAGTCCACAGAGAATGTCTTTTGATAGTGTATATCATGCATGTTTTTATTTCTAATTTTGCTTATTACAGTGCAGAAAATGAATTCGCCCCATGTCTGGAGTTAAACTTTCAAAAGAGAGTTGTGGCAGCTGTCAACTGAACACACAAAACATTGTTCTCAACAGCACTTTCACAATAGCTGCTGCCAACATGCAGGTGTGAGAGCGGCATGAGTGTGTGTGTGCGAGAGAGGGAGTGTGTCAGTATCCACGTATTAATAGGCGAGAGAACAAGAGAGAAAAAGACCATT
This sequence comes from Gadus morhua, assembly GCF_902167405.1. Lineage (NCBI taxonomy): Eukaryota > Metazoa > Chordata > Actinopteri > Gadiformes > Gadidae > Gadus > Gadus morhua. The sequence continues at coordinate 14,244,693 of NC_044058.1, forward strand.
CCAGTGTGGGTCAGAGGTCACCGCCTGTCAAATCGCATCTTGACAGGAGGGACCTTGGCCTGCAGTCAAAGCGGCCTCCGCTGGGCCCCGACAGCACCAGGGGGCCCAGGACCACAGGTCGCTGCGGCAGTGTCCACTTCCAGGAGGAGGATGGCCGGTTGGGCCGAGGAGCAGAGAGTTGAACACAAGCCAGGCTGGTGAGGCTCAGTCAGGGACAAAGGGTGGAGTCCTGGAACGGACACACGCTGGGAGACAGACGAGGGTGTGCAGACTGAAGCAAGACTAGCTGGCTGCAGTATTTGTTGGACCGAGCAAACCGATGAGTGATAGAAATGGCTGGTTTCGCACATTTTTATATTTAAATCACAGATCGTGGATCTAGATTTGCGTGACACTAGCAAAGCAGGGAGGATAAACACTACGTGCACACCGATATGGATTGATGGGACTTCTTTGGAAGAGGTTGAGCAATTTTAAATACCTGGAAGTCCACATCACAGAGGATCTGACGTGGAAAACACACATAGACACTCTGGTGAGGTGAGAAAGACAAGGCATCGCCTTTATCACCTCAGACAGCTGTAGAAATCCTTGCAGAGGATCCTTCAGTCCTTCTACTCTGGGGCTGCAGAGCATATCCTGACAGGATGCATCACTGCCTGGTTTGGCAACAGCTCTGCTCAGGATAGGAGGGCTGTGCAGAGGGTGTTGCGATCGGATGAACACATTGTTGGAACTACACTTCCCTCCCTGCAGGACTTATACACCAGGAGGTGCAGAACCAGAGCCTATAGGATCATGAAGGATTCACACCAGCCCAATAACAGTTTCAGCTGCTGCGGTCAAGCAAGCGCCTCTGCACTCACACAGCTACAACAGAGCGACTGAGATGGAGTTTCTTTCCCAAGGCTATCAGGGCTGTGACCACTGATCTTAACAGGACCCCTAACAAGTTCCTCAAACGGCCCCTCCAATGCACATGCACATAGAAACAAACCCTCATTTTTACAGATCCCTTATTTACATCCATCACTACAATTATTGTCTTTGTTTCACTGTAAATATTGTTGCTTCTATTTATAGTAAAATTGTTAGAATCCTGTTCGCATTTTCGCTTTCATCTCAATGTACATGTAAGTATGTGAATGTGACAAATAAAGTTCTTGAATTGTGAAACTTCAATCAAAAGGGAAAGGTTTTAACTTAAGTAGCCTCAAGAGTGCTATCATGTGTCAAAGCAAAATGAGGACCGTGGATGACAAAATTGGGACAGGCCTTTTGGAACAATGGGGTTGTGTGTAGCATGTAACAGAGCATGTGGTTGAATGGAAAAATGCGTGCTTGATTCAGAACCAAGAAGTTGGACAGTTGAGTAAGTCATATGGCTGTCTTGGGATGGATAACGGATAAAACTGTAGAAAGTAGTTTCTTGAAGTCACGCGAACAAGCTCACACCCACGGCAGGTAGGGCTTGAGGGAGGGCATTCAATCATCCCGACCTTTGACCTCGGGCCCATCGTGTCCGTGTCCGTGTACACATGCAGAGAAGGACGGCTGACGTCGGCGGGGAAGAATGTGTAATCCCATTCCACTCGGCCCCACGTCCTCCGCGAGAAAACAATATGGTCTGTGAGGTCACAGCGGAGGATCCCAGGGGGTTAGGCGGTGAAAATTATGACATATTCTTAATTAAATCTTTCACTTTGCGAATTGGCAGTTGGAAATCCCATGTTATGGTCTTTTTTTTCTTTCTATTTCACTAACACCGAGTCCAACTCAAAAGCAAATTTTTCCTTATTTTTCAGCTGGGTGGTGTCTATCCAGTGAAAGGCTTCGAGGTGTCAGATTTGAGGCTCTAAGCCCTTTCCCTTCACGTCTACATCCGTCTGACCAAAGTACCTGGGCAATCAAAATAGGAGCGAAATTACAAATCAAGTGATCACAACTTGCCGACTTAAGGGGACTTTGAAGTGTTAATCCTAGGTGCAAAATACCAGACGCCTGATCCGAGAAAGGCTCCAAGAAGCCTACATGGTTAGGCGGTTGAGATACAAACACCACGTGCGGTTAATCAAGGTACCCTGCAAAAATGCAAGGTGAATTACATCCAATATACTCAGGTAGAGATAGGAATACAGGAATAGCTTGACAGCTGTACCGTCATGTAACTCCCCCCAGAATCCTACTTTCTCCAGGCAGTTAGATCTCGGTCTGTCCGTCCGTGAGTGAGTGAGTGATTAAGTGAGTTAGTTTGTGTGTGTGTGTACGTGTGAATAAAATGAGATGAGCAAGATAGGTGTCGAAAAAATGTCAAAAAGCGAAGCAAAGAAGCACACGCAGCAAGGAGTGAGAGAACAGGCAGTGCCCTCCCAGGCCAGTAGATGTCCCTCCATGTTTAAAGAGAAGGAGGTGGACTGGTCACCTGACCCCTGAGCTAAAGGCCACCACGTGTGCGCAGACAATGATCTATGCTAATTCTAATTCTGTCGAGCCAATAAAAACACACATAACAAAATTGGATGCATGTTTTGGAGCTTGCAATTCTCCCATTCGCATAAAGACTACGTACAAAGCGTGTAGATATGCACACGCATACACGGCAACTAACACGCCTCCTATTCTTACATCCCCTTTAGTAACATGTTTTCCCTTTACTTCTTTCTCATGGGCTACATGCCAGTAAAACAGACGTACTGAAGCAAGGGGGAAAAAACATGTGTACCAGGATACAAACTAACTGAGCTAGACACTGCCAGGCTGACATTAAGATCATTCTTGCTTTTGAAATCTCTCTTTCTGGGCTGGAATGTGAGATACTCCTTTTTTTTTGCATAATTTCATATTTAAAAATGTTTCCACTATGCCAGACATGGGAACCCTGTGGCCTTTACACACTTGTGTAAAAATAGAAAATAGGAGGATGAATTAAAAATATATATAAAATATTTCTAATATTAAACTGGCCACACAAGGGTGCGTGTGTGCGTGCGTGCGTGCGTGCGTGCGTGCGTGCGTGCGTGCGTGCGTGCGTGCGTGGTGTATGCGTGTGTAGTCGGGCACATGCCCATGCACATAAACACACACACTTAACCTCATCATCAATTGCATGCTCAATCTCTTACACAAAGCACAGACACACACACTTTTTTCACCACAGGCCTTTTGAAGCTAATTCTTCTCATACTCTGTGGACGTGCAGTGCTCTCTGCCGTGACCAGCTGGTCCACTCAAGTGTGTTAGCCATCCATGTTTCCAACCACTGAACCTTCTGCAGTGTTTCAGAGTCAAGCTGTTGAGTTTTAGACACGAGAGAAGCCGCTCCTCTCTAATCCTGCCTGATGGGTTGGTGAGACACACACCGCTCACCTATTAGTGGGCTATTCATTAATGAAAACATTGGCCGCTACCTATAAGCAATGCGAGCACGGTGATTCACGGGCACATAAACACATTACAAGACTTTTTCCACATGGTTAATTCAACCAAAAGAAAAATACTGTCAAATCGGGGAACATTTATATTCTCTTTGAAGACTCTCTAGGAAGAACCCTGTTCAATTAAAAGTCACGGTCTATTAATGCAGATCCAGACTGAATCATTACTCTGGACACACACACACACACACACACACAGACACACACACACACACACACACACACACACACACACACACACACACACACACACACACACACACACACACACACACAGTGAGCCTTCATTCTGTCCTGGTAGAGTCAGTTACTAAAAGCGGCGAGCAAAGACCGAATGATAGACACGGGGAAACATGGCATGCACACACGCATGTGCATTCATGGGCACACAGAACACAAACACACACCGCTCCGACCCATAGCAGGCTAGCGAGGGGGGAAATCACATAAGATGTGATGAAGTACTGTGCTAAGTCACAGGTATCATGTTCCAGCAAACACGCAACAATGAATACTCACAATGTTAACAACTTATAAATAAATACTCAGGCAGTCCCAGCCGGGCACAAGGGACTTTAGTGTAGCCGAATATCACAGAATAGCGATCTTATCACAAGCAAACACGGGTTAGCCGCCATTAATCAGCACTGCTGCAATAAATAATAGATCAAATTCACTAAGCCTGTATTCAAAAGGAAATAAATAAACAACACATGGGGGCTAATATTGAAAGCCATATGTGAAACAAGCCCGACAAGTTTCATTCCGCTACCCTCCTCCTCCTCCGTCATCCCGCCCCACCCAACCCCACCCCAACCCCTTCCTCCGTCAATTACTTCCAGCATAACAAGATCTGGGGCCGCTCGGGTTCCACGCGCCGGTCCCCTCTTGTATATTTTTGCGATGGGATACTAATTCATTCTCGGAGGCTCTGCATAGCAGGGCCATGACACAGAGGTTTACATCTGGCATCGGAAAGAGAAGCGCCAGCCGTGCCAACTCGCCACTGAAGCTGAAGGCCCAGCAGGCAGGCACGGAGAGAGAGAGAGAGGAGAGAGACCGGGGGGGGAGAGAGACACAGACACACAGAGACAGGGACACACAGAGAGAGAGAGAGGGGGAGAGTGAGACACAGACACAGAGAGACAGGGACAGAGAGAGAGAGAGAGAGAGAGGGGGAGAGTGAGACACAGATACAGAGACACAGAGAGAAGGGACATAGGGCGAGAAAGAGACGACCTGCTCTCCTCCTCCGACCCAATACCTTCCTCCTGGATGATTCTCTGGTGCTACAAGTGCAGTCATTCAAAGGCCAAATATCATACATGAGTATGCTGTGAAGAAGCATGCAGAGCTCCTAAGAAAAGCAGCGTAAAAAGCATGTGACGTTTGAATTGATTCAGTTTTTAGACAAACAATTATTGGATAGCATGTTTGTGAGTACATGCATGTCGTTGAGTGAATATTAGTACACGTCTGCATCGATGCCTTTGTTAATAAACCCGTGTTAATAAATATAACCACGTTGACTCTTTATGGTACCATGTGTGCAAAAGGGTGCATCGTTCCTGTGCCCTAAGGGCAAACCAGTTCCTTTTATAAGGTGGACGCATGCTCTCTCTGTTTAGAGTGTCTCTATGGTCCCCAACACAGACAGAAAGCGGGTAGGACTCTCTCCTCCCGGCCCGTCCTCCCCTGGTTCGTGTCGAGTTACACAGCGGGGCGCTTTGTTTGTTGAAAGAGCGGGAGGAAGAGGAGGAGAAGGAGGAGGAGGCGCCCGTTCCACGGTCAAAGTGATGTTCAACGTCCCATCCAGGGATGACAGACCACATGTGGCCCCCCATGAGGAAGGCAACACATAGGGTGAGGGAGGACACAGTAGGGGGCCGGGGGGCCGGGGCATTCAGCTCGTTCCCGTGGCTTGTTAAACACTTAAGAGAATTTGATTTCTGTTTGTAAATGTTGCCGGAGAAATACGGCTGTGGCCGTGGCGGCATGGAGCTCTGTGGGGGGGAGGAGTTGTTGTGAAATAACTTGCACATTAACAGAAGAGGTCTCACACACTACTCGGAAAATGTAACTGCATGTATGGAGCAACAGAGTCATCCACATCACTGCTTAGTAGCTGGTGAACCGCTCTTAATATTCTTTAAGTACAAACAGCCATGACAAATCACACACACACACACAAATATTGTTAGTTTCCAAAATACCTACTCTCTTATCAGACAAGTGAGAGCCGCAGCAGTGAATTAAAGTTGCCATTTGCCGGACACAGGTCAGACAGACACTCACCAGGCACGGGGGCGACCGTCTCCCTGATGGGCCCACTGCCCTCGTCCGCGTCGCCATCCCGGGGGGCCCCGATGGCCCCGTAGTACAGGGCGATTACTAGCTCAAGGATGCGCATGAACATGGGCAGCTGCTGGTCGGTGACGGACAGCTTCAGGCTCTCCACCATGGTCTGCATCTGCCCGGGCAGAGAGAGAGGGGCGTGAGAGTGAGAGTGTGTGTGTGTGTGTGTGTGTGTGTGTGTGTGTGTGTGTGTGTGTGTGTGTGTGTGTGTGTGTGTGTGTGTGTGTGTGTGTGTGTGTGTGTGTGTGTGTGTGTGTGTGTGTGTGTGTGTGTGTGTGTGGTGTGTGTGCGGGAGCATGAGGGTGTGTGATCATGTGTGAGTGTGAGGGCATGTGTGTGTGAAAGCATGTATGTGTGTGAGAGCATGTGTGTGCGTGCAAGTTTATGTGTGTGCGTGCGTGTGTGTGTCAGAGCATGTGTGTGTGTGTGTGTGAGAGAGCATGTGTGTGTGTGTGTGTGTGTGTTTGCATGTGCGTGCGTGTTTTTTTGTGCGGGCATGCGCCAGTGCGTGTAAAAGCATGTGTGTGCGTGTGTATGAAGGCTGCAGGGTCCAGAAGAAGCGCTCACCTTGATGAGTGCAGGGATCTTAGAGTTCATGTTGTCATAGGTGAAGTGGAGGCGTGTCCTGAAGGAGCATTTGTACAGCAAGGGGTCCTGGTAGAACTCAATCTTCCCGCTGCCGTTGCGCTTGTCCAGGCACACCGTACAGTCCGAGAAGTTGATCACCTTCCTCAGGACCAACTCAGGGGCTAGGTTGGGGTGAAGTGGGATGGGGTGAGGGGCAGGTAGCATAAGAGGTAGACATGGAATAGACCAGTGGTTCCCAATCTTGGGGTCAGGACTCCACTTGGGGGTCCCCTAATGCATCCTAAATCCCCCCGCATGTGATGATCCATTTGAGCAAACCATATTTTCCTTAGACATCCTGTAAACACAAACTGACTTCCTAATGATTCATAGCCACGGGCAAACTAATCACTTTGTGTGTGGTGGAGCTAAGCGATTACACAATTTTACCGGGAAATTGATATTACTGGCAGATGTTGATTGGATCAAAACAATGTGTGGAAGCAGAAGCACTAAAGTTAAAGTTTGGGTCGCAAACACTTTCAGAGCTGGAATTGGGGTCCCGGGCCAAAAACGGTGGGGAACCACCGGGTACTCTGATGCATGCGTTCGACAGACAGTCATAATAATCACAAGTTTTCAGGAAAAGATCCACTTGTGAGTGGATCTCTCACACACACACACACACACACACACACACACACACACACACACACACACACACACACACACACACACACAGACACACACACCACACACACACACACACACAGGAGCAGGCCCTGGCAGTAAATCCTCATTATCTCTGAGCCTCCTTCAAACATAGGAAGCCTGGGGGGGGAGACACTGTGCAGACACCCCAGGGCTCTTATGAAGTGTGGCATTTACAAGAGGTCCAACTAAGTGGTACGTGTGTGTGTGTGTGTGTGTGTGTGTGTGTGTGTGAGAGGGATTGTCCATAATAACTTTCCAGGTTGTAGCAGACGCCTCCCATCCGTCTTCCACTCTATGTAGCCCAAATGGTCGTTCCTTAAATAGTTAACTTGTGATTGTGCAGCCTCAGAGCATCTCAATGCAGCCAATAAATGTCGAAGGCCTTAGTCACCTTGCAATTACTTCATCCGTCAAACGACCCCAGCTATATAGGATATCAATATTGACAACAATACCAGGATAAAAGAAGCTGGCGATTTTTCGGTTTGCAGAGGCTTACTTTGGCAGTGACAACTGCTCGTTCCTCAATGGGGGAAATTTCCTCGCAAGCATTATAAAAACAGCGCGCTGCTCTCAAGATTGAGAACTCTGATAATTTTGTCAATTGAAACAGCTGTTGACATTTAAACGGTGGCCCTAATACATCTGTTTGGCCTGGGTTTTAAATAAACTATAAACACTCAAACATTCAAATAATCCTCATGCACAAAAGGTTGTCATCTTTCCTCGCAGCGCAGGGATTGGTTGATTGTGGACGTGGGGGAGGGGAACGAGGTCTGCGATTGGTCGGATCCCTCACCGGTGATGTCCATGAAGGCCCTCTCCCACGCGTCGTCGACGGTGTAGCACTCCGCTGACGTGATGTTGACGGACAGCACGATGTCGTCCTCCACGTACTTCAGGATCAGGTTGTTCACCACGATGTTCACGTTGTTCACCACGCGGCGGATCAGGCTCTGCACGTAGCCTATACACACGCACACACACACACACACAAACACACCCCAATTTAAAACACAAGGAGATGTGCAATACATGTGCAAATATGCACTCGTGCACCTCACATTATAAATCACCTTACACCAAGGTACGGATGTATAAACATTTGCCAAGGCGGGCCAGGGTGAGCCAGACATACACACACACACACACACACACACACACGAACACGCACACACAGTGGTAGAGAGGTATGCAACTCATGCCACACGTTAATTTAGTGCTGATACACAGTGAAAGACTGAAACCCTGGCCTGGGTTCCCTGAAAGCCTGGGCTCACTGCCGCTGACCCCTTCCATCCTACAGGGCTTGTAAATGCGCGGAGGACCTGACATGTTATTTCTTAGTTCTCGGTCTACGGCTTGGACGTGAGCAAGTGGAGTGGGGGGGCTAAATATCTGTAAGAAAACATTGCTGGTCCTCACTGTGCCTCAGCACGGCCACAAATCTCAGTCATATTTATGGATCTCTGAAGGGCTCTCTTCTCCTCTCAGATGTGGGGCCCGGCTCAGCCCTACACTAGCGTGCACGAACCCTGCTTCACACACAGCTCTTCCACCCTCTGTCTCTCTCTCTCTCTATCTCCCTCTCCATGAACATGCATGGAAGCCAGGTCACACTCTTCAATGTACACAAACTCTAAAACACACACTTGCGCATGTGTGCTCACACACACACACACACACACACACATGCACACACACACACCTTCGAGGGAGAGTTACGGTCAGCACGGAGAAACTTTGGCCCTGCAGAATGCTAGGATTGTAAATGAATGATCTCTGCTGGCAGGCCAATGACAAGGAGGGAGAAGCTAAACAAATGGGCGTCTGGTGTTGAAAGTATTTTTATTATACGTTCACTTGATAGTGTGACGACTCGACCTACATGTTAAAGGACTCATTTAGCACGCCTAAACAGCCTGTGAGGCAACCATTCATTGTAGTTATTGTATAAACACATGATGGACTATTAAAACGTATGACAGGGGGGGTCAACGTGGATAGAATTAGACTAGCCAGACGTTTTGAGGAAGGGGATTTGGGTTGATTCATTTTTGCAATGATGGAGCGAGAAAGGAAAAGGAAAGGGGATTCTGCGGTGGACGGACTGGGATGGTTAGGGAGGTGTCGCAGAGGTGCTGGTAAGGGGGAGGTGAGAGAGACGGCGCAACCCCGTCGGTTGGGTTTCAACCGAGCCGGGGGAGCCATGTTACGGCGCAACCAGGACCTCCTAATGGCCTCAGTGACGCCCAGAAACAGAAGCTTTGCAGGGAAAACATACATGGTAAGGTCATTACTCACCAAAGTAAGAAAGAACTAAAAATATTGCAGACAGGGGAGTATCGACCATAAAGTATGAAAATATACAGCAATAAATCCCCCTAAACCAGGGGACGAAGGGCCTTATTCATTCCTCCCATGTACTGTTAAACACAGTCACTCAGAGTTAAACATATAAACCTTTAATGCCTATTCCTTATTTTCCAAACCAAATGTTTGTCTTCCTGTATCGTACATGCGCGGCCGACACCATGTCACAGCGGAGGACTGCGCTGGGGTGAATGGTCGTGTTGGTGGGAATACTTAAATGGATCCGTTCCCTTTGCAGCCGTTCCGTACACAACTACAGGCTATACATTAGCATAATCCAATAGGGAAAATTCAACTTTGTTTGCAGCTTGACTCAACAACGTGGCAGAAAGCGGTTGCCGTAATTCTCCTCAACACACTGTACTTTCATCACTTGCATGTGTAGCGAGCACGTAAATGCCTGCTGCGTGCATGAATGTGGCCGTGTGGGTATGTGCGTGTGGGTGGGTGGCCGCGGGCTTCCAAAGCCCACATTGCACCTGCAGACTGGGCAGTAAAACGAGCGCTGTACCCCCTGCTATTTCCCGCTCTGGATCCAATTTACCCATGTCAGGGGCCCTCTCTCTCTCCCTCACTCTCCCTCCCTCGCTCTCCTCTCGGAGTTGTGTAAGCCGGCTTGCCGTTTGTGGCTCTCTCTTTAACTTGTCTTGCGTCGGCTCTGGGCCCCCCCCGTCTGTCTGTCTGTCTGTCCCTCTGTCCTTCTCGGGGTGAACCACTGCACCGCTCTGAACCTCTGTAAACAATTGACACAGCCAGCACCTGTGCCGCGGCCCATGGGGAAGGAGCCCACTTAAAATTGTTCAACCATAAAATGAGTGGAAAAACCAACTCCTTTATGTGATCCCAGCTCAGGCCAAGCACTCTCTTCTGTGCAATACAGGAAAGAAACATTACACTGTCCACGTTCGCCCGCTTCCCTGTATATGGAAAGTATTAGCAGCTATTAGCTGTGCCAGTTATTAGCCGGCAAGAAAGAGATTGACAAGTCTGACGGACAAATATACAGTATGCTGATCCTGCGCTGCTGTTCCGCAATGAGTACCTTGCCACGGCTCGCGACGTGGCCAGAAACCTATTAGAACGAGAATGCTTGGCTACTGTAGGACAACAGCGCCTTTCAACCGCGGCGGATTATTCCCAGTATTCCATAAATCCCTATTTACATCTCCTAAGGATCGTTTATTCAACTTCCAGGAGACTTTTGCAGAGTGATAAAACCTGCCGGGTTTCCAGATGGCCAAACATGAGCTATTCGTCGCATTAAAACACACCCGGCCAGCAGCGAACTGTTGATACAGCCTTGTCCTTCAGCCCCTTTTTCCTGCTTCTCCTGAATCCCAGTTAATTGCAGATTAGAGGTTAACAATACAGTGCTGTTTTCTGCCTCTCCCAGTCATAGAGGTTACATTTTCTACCCTGCTGGCCAAGCCTGATGAGCCAGGAAACCAGAAGAAGGCCCTGTCCGACCGTTAGCCTTAACAGCAGCGTGTTGGGTCAGCACGTGAGGCTTACTTAAAACAGCGTTGTAGAATACAGCAACGCACGCACGCACGCTATTAGCTGTGCACGCACGCACGCACGCACGCACACACACACACACACACACACACACACACACACACACACACACACACACACACACACACACACACACACACACACACACACACACACACACACACACACACACACACACACACACAACCTGGCACTTGGGGTTCCTTTAAATTTCCCTGTAATCAATAAATTATTGTACAATCAGAATTAGCAACAATGTCAGGCTTCACATTGTAGCCTACAGGCGACACCCCACCGAGCATTGTATGGTAGTGCTCCAGCACAACGTATAGTCTGCCACCATTGACCACGACACACCATGTCCTCCATTCATGCGAGTAGTGTTTCCCGTTAATACCGGAACAGCTGCTGTATTTATCCTCCAAGCAGCAGCCCCAGTACCAGCAATGCAGTAGCACTGAACACAGGACTTATGCTCTGCTATTCAACCAATCATACTCTAGGACTTGTCGGCTGTCACAAAGGGGGGGCGGGGGCCTCAAATACATGCAAAGTCTAACACGCAACAAGACGAAGAATGCACACACAGCACTGGACGTACACATATGAGTAATCCCTCACGAGCGTGTGCACAAACACACCAGACACACGTGTGTAAGACAGTAAAAGCCTAAAGGAATGCTGCAGCAGGCATTCCAAAAGACCACCGCCTCAGAGTGTGTGTGTATGGGATTGTGTGTGCGTATGTGTTCATTCCTCTATTGTCATGCCGGGAAGATACAATGTGTTCTATGGAACAGCTGTGAAAGCGAACGGGTCTGAAGGTCATCATCCAGTGAGACGTAATGCTGGGGACGAGAGGCTGGGTCCACAGGCCGTTCTTCTGGAGTTCAGGCTGTGAGTATACGGGTCAGTGGGGAGTGGGGTGTTGCTCCTGACGGTAAAGCGAGAGAGATACGCCACGCCGTGCCAATAGATAGCCGGCAGAGTCAACACCCAAAGACACGCCACGTAGCGGCGGAGAGGTCACGCGAATAAATCATAGCGGGATCCCAAGGACACTGGAATCCCGCTATGTCCTGTACACATGTCCTGTAACCTCGTGACCACGTCGTGTGCGGAGAGAGAGCGGACATGGCCGGTGAAGTCCAGGGGTCCCGTCGAAGCAGATGGGATGTTTCCCCCCCCACTTGCAGCATGTGCACAAGATGACTCAACCCACAGAAAATGCTGTTTTGTAATTATCGTTAACTTTTACACTTAAGAGGGGATTTGCGAAGAGACGACGGCAAGCTCAAGTGACGCTAAATAAGTCAAGGAAAACCAGTGATTGCAGATCCAACCTCAGTGCCTTGACGCCATTGTTCACACAACTAAAATACTACGACTGACCCAGACTGTTAAAAGTGTCATAAGTGTGCAGCGGAGACCCAGGCAGGGACCCGGCAGAGAGGAAGAGAGCTGTGCATTTCTCTCCAACAGTGGCCGCCCGGTTCCCCCACCGGCAGCCGTAAACATAATCACTCGCAGGATCGCCCAAGGTGGGAACACTTGGTCTTTGGTCTCTGCGCGGCTACCAGTCACATGGCAGACGACTGAACGCTGGCAGTTTTCCACCGCGGGCAGAACAGGGAGGACAAATCCATGCAATATGTGAGAGCGCAGAGCCAAATGGCTGTATAATTGCCGGTGGCGGCTTTCTAGTGTCGGTTGTGTTTTGTTTCGGTTGTTTTGAAGAGGGGAAGGTGGGGGGGGGGGGGGGGGGGGGGGAGCAGATGCCTGCCGGAGGTTATGTCGACGTTGATGCTGACGAAGAGTCCAGACATGGCTCTTCAATCACTGCCCCACGGACACGTGTACGCACACTCCCGCACACACACACACACACACACACACCTTAAACAAGGGAGTCTGCGGCTATCCGTTTCTGCTGAGACAGAAGCGGTGAGCTTGCGATGTGATTAACTCAATTCAAATTGAGGCAAGCAAGCATGTGGTGTAAACAGGGAGGATGAGTGCACACTAAACAAGACAATGTGTGCTGCTATGAGGGACGAGGAACAAAGAACGCCTCGGAGCATAGAAAAAAAGCAAACGTGAGCTCTTCTTTTTTTTTTCTTTTCTTAATCTCATAATTCAAATGGCTCTAGGAGAATACTTTGCAAAAAGAAAATGACACATGTGTCATATTTATTTATATTTATTTTTCCGGTGTGTTCAAGTTATGGCTCACTACCATGTCTACAAAATGAATGAATGGACAACCTTGGGAGGCATTGTGGATGGTGGTCACTTCCTTAAGACACCATGGGGATTGGCGAGTGGGATACTGGTATTCACAAGAGCAAACTTTAAACAACACAGGCCTATTGACTGGGGGTGAGCAATATCGCCTACGCTGGTTGCCACGAGATTTCTGGCCGGGTATCCCGACTTCTAAACAAAACATCCCTTAACTACAATTCCAATATCCGTAACAGGTTTGTTCTGTGTCTCGTTCAAGGAAAACATCCTCCGGCTGAGTCACAGCAGGTTAGCCTTACCTCTCCCGCCTTTAACCTCTTTTCCTTATTAATATCTACCAGGAACCTGTGGGATTACCCGCGATCATATACCTTCTTTACTTAGCGAGCTGCTGTGACTCGTGACTCCAGAGTTGTCTTAACAGGCGGTAATGGATCCAGTGCGGCAGTGCAGGAAAGGTATAGGGGCAAGTGCATACAAACGCATTCATGCACGCACACACACACACGCACTTACACACACACACAGACACGCAGACACAGGAGTAGATGTGTTGAAGTCGGGCCAGAGGGAGGCCCTGGGCTGGGAGGTTCCCTGCTTTAACAGCTGGGGAGAGATATTATCTCATAGCGTCAGGCCTGGAAATGGATCCTCCCCAGGAACAACCAGCCGGACTGCAGCAGCAGAACAGGCTCATACGTCCACATACGTCCACATACGTAATGGGGCTCTGGGATCAGGGACTCCAGGTTGGGCGTTAAACTGTGACGGGATCCTAAAAGCTCCATCTCCCTCGCTAGAGTTTCGTTTAACTGATATGTTTTTTTCCCGTTTATTGTATGAGCCAGAGCTTTTAATCTAACTTTTAAGTACTATGTTAAGACGCATTGGCTCGGAATCATACGTCAAATATATTTTATTTTATTTATTTATTTTCATTTTGGGAGGGGGGTTTTACATAAAAATGAGAAGCCCCAGATGTGGTCACAATAAAACCTTATGACTGTAAAACATCAGATTACAACAATAGTGGGAGGAGAGTAAATTAATAAGATTAACCCAGAGGGCAAGTCTCTCTCTACAGCATGAAAACTAAAACCATCCCCTCAGTAAAAAAAAAGAAAATGTATTACTTCATAATAAAGGTGGTCCACCCGTTTCCAGGCCCTGTGAAGTAACTTCTCTGAACAAGACTGCATAAACACAAAAATTATTTGTCGTTTGCTAGTTATTAAATCATTGTGGCTTTTTCTGTTTTAAAATATATGTACAATTCAAATATAGGGGGGCTTATTTAAACAAAAAAGGTGAATACATTCTGGGTGGCCCCATTTGTGGATTTTTTTTTCTCAAAAACATTACCTAACAGCGTTCATTTGCAAAGCCATAAATAAACTATTATAATAAAAAGGGTTATGACGTTAGGCCTGTCCGAGCTAAACAAGGGCCCTCATTGTGAGGTGGTGTGAAAAGAGGCAGGCTTGGAATCCATGGCCCCTGTAGGAGGTATTCGGTCAAGTGGCCTTGCTGATAAGAGACGCCAGTCAGCAATTTATCACATGGACACCCCCCTCTCCTGTTCACTCTCTCTCGCTCCCTGGAAACAAAAACCGGTAATAAAACACATCTGCATCTTCATACAGGATTCCAAAAAACCTCTGCACCAATGACAGCTCTCATTCACATGTTTCAGTATTGGGCTGCTGCTGCTATCAGGGTGTAAAGACGGTACCCGCTGTGACGCCGGCTCTTCAGTTGCATTGTGCGATGATAGCATTCACGCTCCAGCAACCGTAAAGGGGGCAGATTGTAAAAATGAAAAAAAAACACCTCCGCCTAGTGTAAACAGCCTCTCCTCTCTCGGTCTCTCGCTCCCATCCCCTGTCCTCCCCCGCTGAGCCCGTGCATGCACCGCCGGGTCACTCCCGGAGCAGGGAGTCGGGGTAGCCCGGCTGGGCCCCGGGGCCATCACTCACCTGGGGGCAGGTCCGGGTCACTGGGGGCCGCCTGCTGCAGCCTGCGGGGCTTGGCCTGGGCCTTGACACTGTCTGAGGCACTGCGGCTCGTGGAGCTGGAGCCACTCTCATGGTCATCCTGGTTGAAGAAAAACACACAGAAACGGACACACACACACACACACACACACACACACAGCCGTTTAATGACTGTTATGTAGTAGTCGTTGAGAGAAGGATTGTATGCAAGGGGGTGGGGGTGGGGGGGGGTATCTGTGTGTATGTATGCAGGGATCTTCACCCAACGAGATCCTAAACCACTCCTCCTCCTCCTCCTTCCCCTCCCCATTTTACAACCGGCTCTACAAATAAACTGTAGACCCTGGATATGAGGGAGCGAAGGCCTCTCCACAACCAGGGCATGGCATCAGCACTCAGAGACCAGGGGACTGTTAAGCCCTGGAATGCAACAAGAACACCCATCAGTGTGTGTGTGTGTGTGTGTGTGTGTGTGTGTGTGTGTGTGTGTGTGTGTGTGTGTGTGTGTGTGTGTGTGTGTGTGTGTGTGTGTGTGTGTTCAGAGTACGAGGAGGAAATGGACATCCCCCTTCAAAGATGAGCCCGAAGATAAACAAAATGGGCCGAGATTGGGGCGTCTTTATTTATTGCTACAGCCTGTTGAGTGCCGGGGCTTCAAGGGGGCTCTGTGGCAGAGCGATGGAGGTCTGAACTCAAAACAATGGGGACAGGAGGAGAAACAGTGGTGAGGTCGGCGGGTCACGATGCAGTGGACTGTGTCTATCAGGCAGGCCATTGACCTTTATTACATCTACTGCAGGGTTAACGGCGACTCCAGAGAAGTGATTCATGGACTACTCCTAAGGGGGGAATCTATTCTAAGTAGCACCAGCACAGCTTCATATATTATTCCTGCCATCGGACCACAGAGAACCGCTGGTGACTTTGAGCAATTAGCAGGGAATCGAGGTCATTAATTAAAAGGCTCTGGCCCAGATGACGTCGCTACACGCAACTACGCTGGCAGCCGTATTAATGACTTAGCGGGACGGGTGGAATAATTCACAGTGCAAATTGTGTGTGACAAAAAATATGGTACATAAAATGACTGACTTCTAATGACAGTTTTGGCTTTTCATGGCGTAAAAGGTCTTGGGGAGAACAGTTTGTGTTCACAGGCCTGGACTCAATGGAGCATGATCGCAGGAATAACATTGGTGGGCTTGGTTTTTACGATAAATCATAAGCTACTTCTCCAACTACTGGTACAGACAGTTTGCACTCCAAATCCCCTTCACTTTGGATTAGCCCTTGGGCGTGATGACAGTGGGACAACGTTTCACTGCTTCTCTATTTGCCCTCTGCTCTTTTCCACCAATGACTCAATACCTTGTCGTCTTCCCATCCACACACAACGGGGGGCTGTGGATTAACGAATGGGCCAAAGAAAGAACGGATTAATCAACGGAAGAGGGAGGGAGGAAAGAAACGGTGGGCATTAAAAAAGGAACAAAACAAGTCATGAAAAAGAGGAACAGAGTACGATGTCAGAAGGAAAGAAAACCAAACGGTAAAGGTGAGAGTAAACCTCGCAGTGCGGCGTGATTAGGGCGCTGTAATCTTCACCGTCAGCAGGGGCGCAGAGGTAGACACACGCTGCAGTGGAGCGAGGAGTAGGGAGGGATCACATGTGGTTAGCATTTAAACTGAGTGGGGCTGGTGGGGGCCGTGTGTGTGTGTGTGTGTGTGTGTGTGTGTGTGTGTGTGTGTGTGTGTGTGTGTGTGTGTGTGTGTGTGTGTGTGTGTGTGTGTGTGTGTGTGTGTGTGTGTGTGTGTGTGTGTGTGTGTGTGTGTGTGTGTGTTAGGGGAGTGCTTTGGATGGGTGTGTGTTGGGGTGCTTTTTCTGTGTGTGTTGGGGGAATGCGAGTGTGTGTGGGGGTGCGTGTGGGGGAGAGGGGGTCAAGTCAACCCCTTATCCTGGGTAATGTAAACAGCCGAGGTGTCAAAACCAAACACATTTGGCTGCCCCATGAATGCATGCAACTGCTGGGTATATACCTCCACATATAGATAAGCATAGCACCCAGAAACAACAAATACGCGAGAAAGACTATGTGATACCTGTGACCAACACACACACACACACACACACACACACACACACACACACACACACACACACACACACACACACACACACACACACACACACACACACACACACACACACACACACACACACACACACACCACTGCTAGTGTGATGCCACTGGCAGATGATGATGATGATGATGCTGGTACTGAGCATCTCCTTCGCGTGAGGCCAACGAAGATTTGATTTTAAACATAGCTTGCATTATTTAAGCTGCAGACGCATTCAAAGAGCAATCACGTTCAGCACAGTGTGGGAGTGTAAACAGGCCACCGCCAAACCATGGCAGGCCAGTTGAGTAGTGAAAGAAATATTTACACTTGCATGGCCCTTTTGGAGGAAGAGCTGAACATCACAGACGCGGTGGGCTTGGTTTGGGATTTTTTTTACCTCAACATCTTCAAGTTGAGGGAACCCATAAACACAAGGGGGAAGAATAATAAATAGCTCATCAAGGTCCCAAGTCAAAAGATATCGTCAAATAATAACATGTTGATACGTTACTAAATATTTTCGTACACACACACACACACACACACACAAACACGCGCGCACACACACACAGCTTGCCGTCACTTCCGACGCAGAGTCACTGCACTGTGTTTACGGCAACTTTGTGGTGAAGAACCGAAGGCCGCTCTCAAGATGACTCGGGCAAGCCCTCCTCCTGAACATAAATACTCGCTCCATAACTCGCTGATATCTCCATCTAAAGGAATGTGTTGAGGCCCGCCGGCCAAAAGTACATTGAGTTCAACCACTCCGAGCCGCCACTAAAAACAGACCCTGCTGCCGAATTTGGCGGTAGTGCAATTAAGCGCTCAGTGTCACCATGGGCAGTGTGGTGGACTCTGGGGACGAAACATGCCTCACCAGAGGAAAGCCCTGGGACAAATGAAGGCTGTCTCAGCTGCTGCCCGGGTAAGCTGATCCCTGCCATGCAACGGCAAGGCCTTGGATGGGACAGTGTCGCTAGGGGGGAGGAAGGGGGCAGAAGAAGGGGAAGGGGGCCTAGGGTAGCAGCCACAACAACTGATCTGTTGAATAGAAAGTTTAGGAAAGAGACTGTGACTGGGTATAGGGAGCGAGATAGGGTGAGAAGGCGAGAGGGTGAAAAGGCAAGTGAGTGAGAGCAAGAGCGAGAGACAGAATCTGAGAGCGAGAGAGAAGGCGAGAGGCAAGAAGAGAGAGAGAGAAGGCGAGAGAGAGAGAAGGCGAGAGAGAGAGAGAGAGAGAGAGAGAGAGAGAGAGAGAGAGAGAGAGAGAGAGAGAGAGAGAGAGAGAGAGAGAGACGAAAGCAGAGAGAGAGAGAGAGACGAAAGCTGAGAGAAGGGAAAGGCAGCATGGTGGGAAGATTGGTGTGAGTGACAGGCGAGGCGGACCCCCTACTCAGAGGGTAAGTGGGCACCCATGGAGGGTTAGGGCACAGGAAGGCCAAGCCTGACCCTCTCTTTCTCTCATCCTGCAGACGTCTGGCTCCGTTAGAGACCAGAAGGCAGTGTCAAGCCTGTCTGGAGGGTCAGACCCCCAAACCCTAGCAGCTCAGTGTATCAGGAGACCACTGCCTACCCCTCCCCACCAATCCCCCAGGTTGTTTATTGACAGTTATTTTGATCGCTAGTTGCGTTTCAAATTACGTAAACCGACAAGTTGTCAACTCCCTTTTAACTGCAGTGTGTAAAGTAATTGTTTGTGGAATTATGTAAATTAGATGTCAATCATGTGTAGTTCATTATTGAGGATAATGTTTTTGCGTGTGTTTTAACACTTCCAGTGGATTTATATGGAAAAATTATTTGTTGGCCAAATAAATTGAAGTGTCAAGTGTGTGGAAAAACTAGTTGAAGAGTGTCAATTTTCCCGTTTTTACCTAGGTTCTCATGTCAACATACTTTTGCCAACGAAGACATTTCAGATAAACATGAAATTTTTTTAATTTTCCACACGAATGAAGACCCAATTCCTCTTTTTCAGACGTTTAGCATGCAGCACAAGAAAAAGTCTGGGCCAGGGATTTGAGCTGCATGCTTCCATGCCTGCTGGCCAATAACTGCCAAATCTGAAAAACCCAAACATTTTCAAAACTGGTCAATTTCACACTGTTTCAGTGGATTAATGGGAGCGTGCAGCAGACAGACGCTGGCTAAACAAAGTGCTCTGTTATTGTTGTTGCTCCTCCACAGGTCGCTGGTGAACTCATGCTGACTTCAAAGCAGCGGGCCTGGAGAGCGGAGGCCAGGCAGTGGAGGGCCCAACGCCTGAGGAGTGGGAAAATAAATGACTGCAACCCGATAGCTCCTTATCTCAGACGCAGCACCCCCACCTCACACACACACACACACAGGCCTGACATCCTGAGGCCTTGTCCTCCATGTCATGGCCCACCGAGAGTTGTCCCTGGAGAGAAGAGCAATCAGACCTTCACGTCTTGCCACACACACACACACACACACACACACACACACACACACACACACACACACACACACACACACACACACACACACACACACACACACACACACACACACACACACACACACCTTCTCTCCGTCGGAAGGTCATTATTACTCACTTTATTTTGATTGAAAAATTCTAATTTAGTTTTCATTTTATCGATCAACAGATTCAATGCATTACATACTCTTCAGGCCTTAGCTCCATGTCTCCACATACCACTGCTTGCAACACGGACATTATACTATACTAGTTATGATATCATGGAACTGGGGCGGGTTCTTGCTAAAGCTTCCATCTGGCACTAATAGCGATGGGAGCTACAGATCACTTCATGGGAAAGACCCATTGACAAAACTGTACATGGTCGCTTCTTTTAACTTCATAAGCTTCTGCCAAGCGGAGGAGAATGAAGGCATTGCGATTGGCTCAAATTCTCTATTCACTTTCCTCTTCCCCTGGCTTCCAACACATCCATCAGACCGGCTTAAAATTAGCCACTAATGGCTTTTTAATGAAACTGTAATAAATGCAGAAAGCCATTACATTGAGATTAAAGACATTTGGTCTCGCTCTCACCGTAGCAGACAGCAGTCGACTAGATTGAGGCTCTGCTGCCAACTAGTGGGTTTCACATACTCTCCTCACACACAAACACATAGATGCATGGTTTCACATGCACATATACACCTTCTCACAAGCATGGAGCTTTATGAACAAGCATGAACCTCTGCCTACCTCCACAGAAAAGCAAGCACAAGAGAGATGAAGAACAGAATCATGGGAGATGGTTAGCCTTCAATGTGTTGTTCAAACTTTAGCGTACACTGCACACACACACACACACACACACACACACACACACACACACACACACACACACACACACACACACACACACACACACACACACACACACACACACACACACACACACACACGCAATGTGTGTTAGTTAAAATAACACACACATAACACACACACCAAATACTCTGAATAGATATATTCAAAAACATCTCCTCTAAATCCCTTCTGGTTGTAAAATCACTTTTTTAAATTAGGAGTACTAAAAACTTTGGATTACAACCAAAGGTTTTATGATTAGGCCATTGTAGTCATTAACATCTTTGCAGTACTATAGAATTTCAATCTAAGGAGGAAAATTCAGGAGACCAAGTTTCAGCTGAATGTTCACAATTAATGCGTAGCTTCCAAATGTTCAAAAGCGGGCCGTTTTAATATCTCCATTAAATCTCTTTCCAAGTCATATTTCTCCTTTACAGCCCCGCACCGCAACCCGACTACTCTGCTCATTCATGGTCATGTGGATCGGCGAGATAAACACCCCTGCCTTGACTTCAATGAAGGAGAGTCAGCAAAACACACCCAGGCCCCGTTTACTTGAAACTCTTGTTTATTTCTTTATACTCAAATGAATTATCTGTAATTTGTGTCTTTTATCCCAACGTCCCATACCTTCATAATGAGCCTAGCCACAAAAAAGGAATAGTCAGACTTGTGGGCTTTCTCTGTATCCTTTTTTAAATGGCAGACGTGTTTACGTAGCCTGTAATGGCAGAAGCTTTACTAAGCATATTTCAGCCATATGAACTGTTGCAACAAAAACACTTGGTTGATTTTCCAAGCATTTGCCTCTCTTCTTTCAGAAGCCCAAAAATATATCATGTTCATTAAATAGCACGGGAGGGGGTGTGTGGGGGGGGGGTTTCGGGGGGGCGGCGTGGGGCATGGAAAAGATTCCCGAGGCGACTGCCAAAAGAACTGCACAATTACAAAACTATTTAGCTCTGGAACCCGGCGTAATGGCCGAGCGACAGTCCTGCTGATGTCATGGAGGAGGTCTCTGCCAAGCGGGCCCCTGCCGTACCCAAGTCAAACTGTCCGTGTTTAATATCTGCCTCCAACATGCCCAGAATAACAATCAAGACAAACAGGGAGCGAGTCTGCGGAGACCGAGAGCGCTGCACCAGGGCTTCTGACTTGTTCTTCCAGAGTTAGCTGGACCTCTTGTTGTTCAGCCAATGTGCTCATGGGCCTGGTCCGACTTGACCTCAGATGACATGGCTGGCCACAGTTTGTGTGGCCCTTGTTTTACCTTGGTAAGAGATTGTAGCGCCTGGGTTAAACGGGCTATACCCTGCGGAGAAATGAACCAGAGTTTACCATCAGAGACATCCTTTAATCCTTTAAAAAACACAACAGGGTCCACCTTGAGCGATCAGTGCAAAACTTACCAATCTGACAATCTGAGCCATATCTATCCTCACTTGGGAGTAACCCGATTAACAGCCATTTATTTAACATTGTAGAATTAAACGCCACATGATTGCACACAAAACTGTCGTTAAACCGGCAGAAATCTTTCTACTTTACGGTACAGTAGTTAACTTGTCACTGTTCTTGTTAAAGAGTTAATTCTCCATTAATCTGATTAGGCAGATCTCACAGCCAGCGGTGCGTTTCTAATCGGGTTAATTGGTTAAAAAGTAAAGCTGATTTGTTATGAAATAAAGCTGGTCCTTTCCTCACGAAATGGCAGATTTGGAAGGCAGAGTTAAAAATGAGGTCTCTCCCATCCCAACTGGCAGCGTTTATGTTCTACTGATGTATTGAAACAAAGAACGGGGAATTCTACTGACTGTAATCTTTGATACGTGGCCAAGAAATAGGCTGAAGAGTGGTAGCAGTGATAAAAGGTGCATAGATTAACCAACAGAGAAGCGAGACAACTTATGTCTTATCATTTACATTTTCTTGATCTCTTTTACCAGTCACATATGTGAACTGTACTCAAATAAATCGGAGATCCGTGCCAAAAGCTTAAAGAAAATGGGGAAGTCACAGTGAAAAAAAAAGCATGCAAGAATTTAAGATGAGTGGAGAAAAGCTAACAAATTGAGGGGCAGAAAAAAAGTCAAGGAAAAGTGAGAATGAGATAAAAGAAGGGCGTTGGGAGTTGGGGTGGGCAGCAAGAGTGAAAAAGAGTAAAAAAAATCAAGGATGGTCGAGTGGGAGAAATTGTTCCTGAATGAGATCTGAGAGGCTCTGGTTCTTCAGATCTCTCCATCAGCTAACCACAAGCCCAGGCTGAGCATGTGAGGCATGCTGCTCACGCTGGCCTAGCTACCTCCTAACACTAATAACTGCAATGTGTGTAAGCTACAATCTCACTCACACACACACACACACAAACACACACACACTAATTGAACACAGTTAAGCTAAATATATGCATCATGTTTTTTCTATCTAAAATATAACACGATTTATAAAAAGAGAACAGTAATATTGATTCATTTTAATCAAACTTATAACAATGGCCAAAGTGTTTTGACCACATAATTTCACATGCAAAAAATACCCCTTTTCTCAATGTTGGTAAATTGCTGACAACTAGTGGTAGGACTGCATTCTAGCATGAACATTACCGAATGCCATCTGTCACACATGAAATGCTCCTGCTTTTACAGGTTTGCCCTTCATCATCATCATCAGCAGCAGCAGCAGCAGCTCACCACACAGTATTAGCGATGTGATACAAGACATAAGCACCCTGCAGGCAACCTACTTTTTCACCAGCCTCCAGGAGCAGCACAAGTAGTGGCCGAAGTTACTCCTGACAGCTTAATTGCACATGTGAGGTGCAGCTGGTGGAAAGGCGTTCGGCACGGCAGAAGGACCTGAGACTTTCTTGGAGAGCATCGATGTTCTGCATCCAGCGAGATAGAATAAATCACGCAGAGAGAAATGGGAGAGGACTTTCCCCCAGTGTTGAGAAATACCAAAGCCATGTTGCAGCGCTGGAACACACGGCGCGGAACTCGGCAGGCCATAGCGGTGATGCAGCTTTTATACAGCGGCTTGCAGTGGAACAGAAGCAGCGTACATAAAGTTACATGAGAGATGGACGTCTGTACGCGGGTTGATCTTTTTTTCAAAGCAGACAGGAGCAAACGTTTATAAACGTTTTTTTGATGTTGATCAATTCATCATCTTTGACTGAATTTAACAAAAACAACATGTCTTCCCTATGATTGGGAGAAGAGTAATGCATGCGTCCAGTACTGCAGGCGTGTGTCTGGCCGGTGGCCAGGGAGAGGTGTAGTCGTTGATATCTATTAGCAAGCCCACCCGCCAAGGAAAAAGCCCAATATTCCAATGTCCACCTTGGCCTGCGTTTCAGCTGTAAATCACAAACAAATTTCCCCTGAATATTTCATTGTATTACAACTCAGCTACGCCACATGTAAATTCTTATCATGTTGGTCATTTTAAAGAAGCAATGTGGTCCATCTCAAGCCGAGGCGTTACTCTCCCTCAAGTGGGCCCTGTTTGTTATTTCTTCAACTAACCATATGCCTTCTGCACACAATCACCTTTCATTCCCTGCCCCACCTTGAGGAGTAACAAGTGGCTCAATTATTCATATAACATTCTCCTTCTCTTTCCGCTAATCTCAGGGGACCGGGCCCCTGCCAAGATAAAAGCAAATACCAACAACTCTTCATATACACATTTCTTAATTTCCGATATTCCCACCAAAACAAGACAGCAAGGACATCGAGTTCCATTAAATAAGCCTTAGAAGCCCACTCTGCTGCACTAAACAAGGTTGACATGTAAGGTATACAGAATTGTGTTTTAATAGGTGAAGGCAACATCAAAGATTTGTTCAGTCAAGTGGTTAGCTACCGACTGGCTCTATACAACCCGTTTTACTGGCTTAAGGCATCCTGCCTTATATGGCGTCATTATTTCTATAATAAGAGTGGAATCATTCATAGGTCAGAGGGGTGAGGGTCTGCTAAATGGCGCACGCACTCACCCAGGGACATTAAACAAGGACCACCCACGGTTTGTGTAACATGGAGTCATACAAGCCTACCTTTCTGCACTGAGAAATTACACACGGAGGCTCCCAGTTACTGTGTTACCCCTTTTAATAGCTTTCTGTTTCACCCAAAGTAAAAGAAAATGTCAGATGTATCCGTCTCTATAAAAGCGGTAATGGGTGATGACATGAAGAGAAGTGTAGTGAGAAATGGGCCAACGATGGTGGCCTTAGCCTGTGCAAGACATATAAACAGAATGGAAAGCTGTGGCCCTCTAATATACACAAAGAATACCTCAAACTTTTGATCCAAATGGTGCAGCTTGCTGAGCATAAAACCTTATACTACTGAATGGCTGAATTAAACAAAACACTAGCCAGGGGATAAGCAATTGTGTTCTTAATACCAATAGTTTTCTAAACCGAAATCCCAAGTTAAATGAAAGTGAACCCTAATTGTAATGTAATCTCTCTCCACAGTACAATTCAACCAGCGGCACAACGAATTTAATGGCTTCCACTAAAGGGTGACTGTAGTCCGGATGGCCTGAGAGCAGGGATTAGGCAGTGAAGTAGCAGCATCCTGCCCAGAGTGTATTGATCAGTGCTTGACTCATTTGATACAGGACACCACTGGGTTTAATTTTTCCCCCTAAAGCTTCTTTCCTGTGTCTGAAAACTGTCTGAGAAGTAAAGAGAACCACAAACCACCGGGACTCCCAATCTTAATTAAACCACAAAGTCACATAAGTCAAAGGCAAAGTTATGTAGCCTGTCTGACTCAACAGATAATGGTTGCTAGGCAGAAGATCCTCTGCTGAAACGACACACTCTGCTCCCGCTGCAGATGCTTTAGATCAGGTCAGAACACTAGGGGAGAATACCAGTGGATTGGGATGATGCAAAGCTAATGTTTGTGACCGAGAACAAAGATGAAAAACAAAGAGGATCTCACAACTAGCTCTGTATTTATTTAAAATTCAGTCTATTTTATATTGAAATGTGATGTAATTATTAAATGGCATTAACTTACTTGAAAGGGTATGGTTCAAATGCACAACATTCATTAAAGCATTGTCTAAATGTTGATACACTGTTGATACATTTGCTTGGTCAATTCAGGGCCATATGGGACATGTCGGGAGTTGGGCGGCAGTGGTAGGTAGGGAGGGGTCATAAAACAAACAAAGGAGGCTGGCTTTCATGAACGTTTACCTGAAGGTCTGACACATTGTAAACAATCTGTGTCTCCTCTTCCACAACTATTGCAATAATTCTCTATTTTAAGTTGATCTTACATTGAAGTAATGCCATAGCCCTTCTGAACAGCTCTTAAAGATTACTCTTTGATACTCATTCATTTCCTTTTGTTGACATTTCTCTTTTTTTTTCTTTCATCGCGCCTCCTGTCTATTTTAAGTTTTAGTCTTGGTCTTACTTTCTGTCTCTCATCAGAGAAAATTCCCAAATTTCCTAAGGAGATGATAGTCTTGTGACATCCCTGTCTTTTTACCATAAGTCTGAAATGGGTTTTGAAACCACTAGAGGAGGTTGAATTTAAGAAACAAAAACATAGCTTATCCAAAGCCATGGGTCCTGAAGACAAGGCCCGGCAGAGCTGATGATCACACTGATTTATGGAGTAATCTCAATAAGCCGTTTGCTCCCTGAGAGCAGAGGAATCAAAGGCAAGATTTCCGGAATGCATTGGGAGAAAGATTATCCAGTTTGTAATATCTAATTACAAACTTCCACAAGCTGGTTTTCTGGTGCTTTGTGTTTGGACGAATGATGGGAGCAGGCCGGGCACTATGGAGAATGGTCCCAATCCTCCAATGAAGCCTTTGTTAAAGATCGAGAGAAAATGTTATTGTGATTGTAAGTCGACTGTCTTAACAGTTGTTTAAAAGGCGCAATACAGTGGTGCGATAACCAAGTTCTAATCCATCCCATATTATCAGTTCACTCGATTCCAATTGATGAATGTAATTTTGCCTCAAGGTTCCCGGTTAAACAATGTCCACAATACACTAATGCAGGAGTGGAAAGGTTTACCACAAGGAGATGCACTTTGACAGCTGTGGAGCATTGCAAATATCCTTGGTTTCCTTAGCAGTGGGTTGTGGATTCAACTCTGGGTGGGAAACCACAACTGGTAGTGGTAGAGCAGTATCATCCAGAAAACAGTAGCTACAGGAGGAAGAATAGACGGTGCATGGGAGGTCACAATGTTGTAAGACCTATGATGTAGTTGATGGGTCTAATTTAAATGTGTCACATGCTAAAAGGCAATGTGTCTTAGTATAAATATCTTCAGGTCACATGATGGCTTGCTTTGTAACATCCAAGTGTGCAGAAGCAGCCCATGGTCAGTTATCTGGTAAATCCCTTGGTGGAATGAAATCCCATGGCTTGGAACAAGTCTTTATGAATGGAAAAGGGGGTTCCCTAAATCACATGTATTATCCATTATTAATTCACAATAAAAGGTTGCTGTTGTGAAGCTCTTGAAAATAGTTCAGACGGAACCTAGCAGCGGAAAGGACCACGTTGTGAATGTGTGCCAAACCAACAAGACTCACAGGCATGTCCCACAAATCATCTTGAGGCAATGCCTCAATCAAATCCTCCACATCAGGGATAAATGTACTCAGCAGCCATAAAACATCCAGATCAAGCGGCGTGCCGAGCCAAACCTAAACGGCCTCCGTGGTAAACCCAAACCCTTATCTTTGTCACATATGTAGAGAAACGAGTGCCTGAGAGCATTAGCATTCACTTTAACTGTTGTCCAGCTGGTTCCTCTCTCTTTGCCCAATGTCAATTGGCTCCTTAACATAGAGGGCTTTGCTGGGATGTCGGAAAACACGATGTACGCAAGTTTGCAGCATCGTTGCTAACTGCCGATTTTGCAAATATAAAAAGAAAAGAATCCCCCAAACACAGCCACACAATAAACTCTGAAGAAATATTTTCCACCCTGAAAGGTTTCATCAGTCTGCTCATAATGGTGTAAAGTTTGAATGCTCTGAGGTTTAAAACCACATGCACAGCATCATACCACAGACTAGAAGCAGCCCCCCATATTTAAATTGAAACCATTAGACGCAAACTCTGCCTAATGTAAGAAAATAAATGTACCAAATATAGTTAGTTGTTCAGGATGCCAGTGACATGGTCTAGTGTTGCTCAAAGACTGTAGCCAACTCCTATCATGAAGTCTATTTATAACTGTAGTTTCCATAAGAGCACCGCATGGCATGATAGATTTAAAAGGCATTGTTTCATCCCATTCATTTCTTAGGTAATTCAGACTGTGGTTTTAATTTATGGACAAAGATCAAACAGCACACTCATATTGAATTCCTCAAGAGAGACATGGGAGACACTTGGAGAGTTTCTACCATTTCTGCACAAGAGGAAAGAGTTTAGTTTGACTACTACAAAACCCTTTCATCCCCATGACCAATCTCCTGTTACATATAGTGAGCTATTAAGCACAGTGGAAGTCTTAGCCTAATTTCACATGGCGATGTCCACACTAATAATTCAACATCAACATCACCGTCACAAGTTCCAGTCTTAACAAAACAAAGAACATGAGGCCAAATGAAGACACCAAAAATAATGATCCTCTGGAAAACAGAAATTGTAATTCACAAAACGTCAAGTTCTAAAAGCTATAAAACGTTAATAGCATATCACAATATTATTAAATGACGTAATCAAAGTCAAGAGCAAAGCATGCCAAATTGACACTTTGGGCAATCATTTTTTAATTGTCTTGAGTAAATCAGGTCTCAATGACAATCTGACAAAATAATTCACATTAAAGCCCATTGCAGGCAACAAGAATGCAGAAGGAGCTATAATCTCTGAGTGCTGCAAAGTGCCCAGTTTTCCACATTTGCTGGAAACTATAATCGTGTGCTGCTCTCTGTGCTTTGCAGATGGCCCCATTGAGCAATACGAATATCCTAAATACTATCCGGTTCCTCTCCCTTGGGGAAACAGGAACATTAAAAGATCCAAATAATACTAGTGAAATATACGACCCTTAATGAACTTCCAAAGAGGTACGGATGTTTACACAGGTCAGCGCTCAGGCTTTAACAGTAATTATGAAAACAAACCATATTAATTATATCATTTATCATTTCCACACTCTGGCCGCACAACGCCCACCACAAAGTTCCTGCCTCTGCTGGACAAGAGAAACCCCTAGTTAATCTACTAAACATTGAGTGCAAGACTTTCCATACACAATCACAACTTTCAGATTTTTTGCTCTATTGGCTACCATTGAAATTACTTGGTTGGCTCACTTACTGTGATAGCCCTAGCGCCAAATACGACCATGCCAAATCTAGTGCATTTCTCAGCGGAGAGCAGATTAAAATTGGATCCAGGCCGAGTGCTGAACGGGTGTAATATAGTGGACTGGTTAACCTGGGGGATATCATTTAATTTCTGATGGTCTAAGGATGTAACCACAGGGCTAACTGTTCTTTCAATAGGAAGTTATGTCGGAAGAACAGAACACCACAAACAACGTTAAGATGTTCTAACCAAAATAAGTTAAAATGTAATTAATATATCAGGTTAAAGCATAAACTAATTAAGGAATTCAACGGAAATGTGTTAGATTTTCTTGGCTGGAGAACACAGCAGTCGGTCAAGGCCCAATAGGAAATAGTATGGCGACCCATTTAAAATTCCTCCTGCTACAAGGACTTATGCTGAAGGTCTGGCGCAACTTCATAATGGGTCTCAAGGGTGTGCATAGCAATGAATAATTTGTCCAAAATGTAATTAGCAATTTTCCAAATAATTATTTTCCTTTCTCGGGGAGCGTCACAGCCCAGCTGTTACAAATACTTGTTTTGAATTTACTTGCAATAAGCCGGTGCAAAAACAATATGAAAAGGTCCAATTAACTGGAAATATGATCACTTGAGCAGTAGCCATGTGCTTACTATGATATTTACCATTAGGTCTGTGCAGCTCATGTGTTACAAATCTTTTTGCCGCAGTCTATATAATGAGCTGTAATTGACTTCCCTTGAAATGTGTTTCTCCTGGGACATCTGGCCTTGAAACTTCTACCTTGGGATGCTGGCCAGTACCGGGACTCATGGGTGGCAGAGGTAGGAGCAGGCACTTCTGCATAAATAAATCTAAGAAAAATGTCTTTCATACACCCTACTTGAGAATGGAAATATTTATAAGCCTAACTACCTGAACACAATAATATAAATATTGCTCTTAGGGTTAATTGGTTTCAGAATCATGTCTCCATTTGGGCATGGTATAGCTCAAGCTATCATTTTTTTCCTCTCTGATGATTACCTATAAGGACAACAATAAAAAAGAAAACACTCTAAGTCATTGGACTTTGTTAAAACTGTAAGTATTACAGTATTTATGATAAATGTGAGGAATTTAATAGCCATTTTGAGCTAATATCATTAGTTTTGAATAGGACCCTTTGAAAGGAGGAAGCAGAAATCCTAATATCTATTTTGAACTAAGCCCATCGGGTTCAAACATGAAGACAGATGCTTCTCTTGATAAATGTAAAAAACATTTACAAATAGTTAATCCTGGTAGAATGAATCATGAAACTCTTATATCTTGAAACTTTAAAATGCATTCCCTGTCTTTGCAGAGCTTGCCAATGTGCTCTCTATTTTACATCTCTGAAGCTTTCGAAAATGTAGATCAAATTAAAAATCACTGTACAAAAGACATGACATCATTATTTTGCCGAAACGGCGCATGACATATTTGCTTTCAGGTTCTTTTTTATTTTTTTTGTCTCAATTACTTCACTGCATTCCTTCTCGGACCCAACTCATCAAGTGTAATTAGCCACTGATCAAAAAGATAAAAGCAAATGCTACATGGCCATGTCATATTAACAACTTTTAATCCAGGCTTGAGTAACGTGTAGCCAAACCAGAACTAGATTGATAGGGTTTAGTTAAGTAGGGTTGAGTTTTTGAGTTGTAGCTGTAGTAAACATTTCCCTGCCTACCGATAGCATGTGATTATCAGACTGCCGCCTGCTAAATGCCCTCAATGTAAATGCTTTTAATCAGAGCAGCAGAGGACTTAGGCAACATGCCACATCATTGTCACAACACACTGAACCTGAGCCCAAAGGCAGCCTTCATAATAAAGTATGATGTGTTCTTAAAATGAATACCATTTAAGTGATAATTAACGTTTGAAGTCTTTCAGTATTTTTCAGGTTGATAAACCTTTGAGACCAAAGACACCGTATCCATCATTCCATGTTTAACATTCCAAAGTCAAATCCCCACGGTCTCTACAACCCCCTCTTACTATAAATGAGACAGCATACACCGTTGAAAGTTAGTGACGTCAGCTTCAGTTTGAACTCACCTGGACTCCATCTCTCAGCTTTAGGATGCACTCCATAGTGTTGATAGTGATGACCACGGGTTCTGACCCAAGCTTGGTCCATGGCACGTGGATACGCAGCTCGTGGATATGGCCGCTCATGAAGGTAAAGGGCAGCTTCAGTTCCTGTGAAGATACAAAGTGGTCGGAAATGGGAGCCAGAGTTGCAAGGACTTTAACTTCAGCTCGACCTCACTGGTGCAGTGGTTGCATGTTATTTCATGAAGGCAGGAACATGAAGAAAATTACTTGTGTTATTTGTGTGTTTTAAGATTGGAAAGATGTTTCCTTTCAATAGCGACGCATTACAAATATGTTACGGCTATATCCAAATTTGATTTATTCAGAGGCCTGGCCAATTAGTTTGGCCTGCATCTGTGAACTACGCTTCCACCCATTAAATCATGAAACTGGTCATCCACAACTCTGTTTCTCCTTGAGAGCATAAACCAATAATTACAACATATTAAAGGTATTTTCTTATACCACCATAGTGATACTAAAAGTAGTAGTAATATAACTCCTAAAAGTAGGTTTGTCATTGACCCTTCTTCAAATAAAAGTTTTGAAAAGCAATATGGGATAGCAAACTCCTGAAAGGAGTAAACTGCCAAGTCTTCAACACAAGTACCCAATGCAAGTATTTTCTTAAGGCTGCATTCAATAGTAACTTGTATCACAATTGATGTTGTGTTAGGTAGTTCTTTGGACAGCCCTTCTGAAACTAAAGAGCTTCAGCCAGCAAAGGATTATTTTTTTAACCAAAGTAACATTGATCCAATCCAGATATGACAGCTATAAAAATGTACAGAAAGTTAAAAAAAGCTGTGGAAGGTAAAACATTCGAGTACATTTATCAACATGTTCACCATCAACATTATACTGATGCAGTATCAGCATCCTGTAACACAACACTTCTCTTTTTTTTTTTTTTTTGTAGCCTGTTGTTGCAAATGATGTAGGCTATTTGAAGCCATTCATAATAGACACTTTTGAGATAGAAAAATAACTGGTGGTGCATTATGATTTCAGATAGAAATTGAAGAACATTTGATTAGATAGAAGTTGTTTATCTCAGTGTACTAAGAATTTTTCCCCAGACCAACATTAATTGCTGTACAAACTAGAAAACTGAACAGTGGCAACAACCAAATTCTGGTGAGGTTGTCTCCAGAAGAGATGCTGCTGTGCCATTAAAATAAAATACAGTTAAAATGACATTACATGTGTGGGTAAGATATAAGTTAACATAGCCCCTCAATCAATGTATAATATCATGCTATGTTCTTTCAACAAAATTTAAGATATTCACGACAACACTGAAGCGCAGTTCAACTTGTTTAGTCGAAAAATTTAACTAATACGAATAGTAAGTACCACTTAGCATACCTGCTCCAGGACATCCAGCTTCAGATCCAACTTGCTGAGCACCACATCCCCGCCCCAGAGGGAGAGCTGCAGGTCTGACGGCTTTAGATTCTTTATGTATTTGTTGACATAGCTCATCAGGAGTGGTGTGACATAGGACTCCAACATCTTGTCCCCATCTTCGGTCACAATGAATAAAACACACACACACACACATATTGGACAGTTTATGAGACATCTTTCTTCATGGTTTCATAGTGTTGTCCAATATCTTCATCAATTAAATGAACTAGCCATCTGAGAGGCAGACAAGTATTTCTCTAAATGGAGAGGCGAATCAGCTTTCCATGCTGAGAAGTCATTGCTTAGACTATGTTCAAGCGGATGTTCAGCTACTGTAATATGAATAGACAACTTGTTACAAATGTATATGATATACCAATTCACAACAACAACAAACCAATTATTTGTTGCATTTGTTCCACACTACTGCAGAGAGACTGAAGAGACGAGGACATGACCAACAAAAGCACAAACCTCCGTATGAACAAATAAGTTATTCCAACTAAGTAATCAACCTAGGCTCACTGACAGGTATTCTAATGTCAACAACATTTTCCAACTGGTTCCAACAGACTCCTCAGTCAAGGAGCAACTTGAGCCAGTCCTGATCATACGGATGCTACAACCGGTTCCTACATATATCTCAGTCCATATAACTGGAGCAAGTCCTGTTCAACAATGATGTCCAATCGATTCAAACACATCTCTTAGTCAATGTAAGTGTAAGTGGAGCAAGTCCTGATCATTACAGATGTCCCAACCTCTTTCAACACACCTGTCAGTCTATATAAGTGGAGCAAGTCCTGATTACAGAAAGCACTTTGCGTATTTAGAAGACCAGACGAAATATGTTTAGTAGTGTGCCATTCGATGTACTTGGGCTGTATTTTATATGTACAAACATGATGCCCATGTCTTAAACTGAGAGTAATACATACACCTAAGGGAGCTAGCTAACATTATGATCGTAAGTTAGACGTTCCTCCTCAGTAGTTGTCATACATGAAAACGACGCTTCAATTCGGTCAAGACAATGTATCGGTGTCAACATTAGACCCATTCAGAGCCAGCATAACAACCTAGTGGGTGCTTTATTCTGAAGACCAAAGCATCAGAGAAGGAGAGGAGCTAAGCTAACAGCTACTGCAGCTATTGTAATATATATTTCATATTCGATAACATATTATCACCACCAGAGTCAATGCTTGGGAAAAGCGAACGCGTTCTTCTTACCCGGTTAGCCCACTTATCCTGAACCTATTGTAAGAGTTATAACTTTATAGTAACCAATGCATCTCGTTAGCTGTTCTGGTTAGCACATCTCTGTGGTCCCGAGTAAACGTCATCGGTAAACATACACAGAGCTTCCGCGTGCGCGACGTCATATCCTTCTCCGCTCAAGAGGCACGCCCCTACCTTACAGAGGCCTAAAAATATCCTATTTTTGTGACTGATGACTTTTCTGAATATAACTTTATTTCGATGTGATAGCTTTGATCCATACAAACGATGAAATATTATTAAATAATACAATTAAGTGTAACAAAATAGCTTATATCGAGAAACAGTGATTTGTTCATGCCAGGGTCTCTGGTCTATTCGACGACTAAAAGGATAAGGAATTAGAAAACAAAATATTGTTTTAATTTAAGCGAGTCGGCATTAAAACCCTCGTGTTAAAAAAAATCAGCTCACCAAAGAAGTCACTTCAGTTGGAAGTGTTTAGTTTACACAATATTTTTTACTCAACTTCAGAATTCCCAATGACAGCTCCTGCATAAAGGCAGTCAAAATTTGTCCTGGGTATATAACAGAGAAGCATTTAATTTATGTGAAGAAAACTGGGTGGTCGTTAACAAAATAAAATAAATGATGACATAATGGTTTTCATCCGTGTCGTGACAGCGTGACACTCGTGCAGCAGTAAACGGTAACCGTTCACTTCAGAAGATTGTTTGAATTTCTGCACTTAATGCAAATGGCCAGTTCCGTGGGGAATTCAATCAAAAAAACGGAACTTTGTCTTTTCACTCTTGCCTGTCTATCGTCGAACTTCTTGAGCACGCTTATTCTTTTTTTTTAATGACCAGTTCCAAGCCCTCGTTTTGACTTTGCCTCTGCAGCGGCATACCTCTACATATCTGTAATACGGGATTAATTAATTTCTCCTTAAAGTTGTCTGCCCTATAGGGGTCATGTATGTAATATTGTCTGATGAGACCTAAGGAGGAAAGTGGTTAAATATATGGCTGTCTTTTTTCATGTCGAATGTTAGGTCTAATGAATTACCTTTTCCTGCCGAACTTTGCGCATTCAGACCATTATTCGAATAAATCATTGTGGGCCAGTATGGGCTTTAGCGCATAGCCTATATCTCTTAAACTTAATCTGGCTTCTTCCTAAATATATCTTCCTTTAATTTGCTTTGTAATGTCAAACAGATAAAACAATTATAATCGATTTCCACTTTATGTGTGTGCCTCTATTGTGCTATGAAAGCCTCACAAAATGGGCCACTGTCACAACACAAGAAGAATCGTCCATTAATTGCTACAAGGCTCGTATAAACACGGTATTTATTGGCTGAATGGAGGCCACATTCTAAATGATTGAGGTAAAGTTTACACCGTGAATCTAAGCAAGCAAGATTGTGTGTGTGTGTGTGTGTGTGTGTGTGTGTGTGTGTGTGTGTGTGTGTGTGTGTGTGTGTGTGTGTGTGTGTGTGTGTGTGTGTGCGTGTGTGCGTGTGCGTGTGTGTGCGTGTGCGTGTGTGTGCGTGTGTGTGTGTGTGTGTGTATGTGTATGTGTGTGTGTGTGTGTGTGTGTGTGTGTGTGTGTGTGTGTGTGTGTGTGTGTGTGTGTGTGTGTGTGTGTGTGTGTGTGTTTGTGTGCTTTGGATTCAAGAAGTCCCATTCTTTATCCGTTGCGAATTTTTCAGAAGCTGAATGGTATAATTCTTTGCTCAAACTTTACGAAGTTGAAAGATCACATAAAATCGTGTCAAAGTCATACAGGCCTATAAAAAGTGCGCCATACAATGAAGGGGGGGGGTATGGTGCATTTGTGAATCGCACAATTTAATTGCATAAATATTTGCCATTATTGTGCCAAATCAACATTGTAATTCATAATTATTAACAAGTATTTATTCCATGCATTTCGCCACCTTAAAAAACACATTTACTAGCCAAATGTTCAATCCCATCTGGCAGAAATGTAAATATACGCATAGAAAAATAGGCCTATTATGCCATTCATGGAATCGTGGCTAAACCATGATACAGACCTAATGGCCACTTACTAATGATACTATATTTATCTAGCCTAATGATGTCAATGAAAAAACAACCGATTTACACATTAGGCCTACACATTTTCACTGTTGCCTCCAAATGTTGAATTGAATCCAAGTAGGCTAAATCATACTGCGTTTAGAGTCACGTTGACCTCTTAATTTTGCCGTAGGCCTATACCCCATTGGAAAGAGGGTTCAGTAACGTAGGCCAATGAGAAACGCAGCCCTATTATCGCTAATTCCATATGTTTGGGCAATAATGATTAATAGTAATAGGCCCAGACAAAGAAATAGGCCTATATGTTTTAATTAATTTTTCAAATGGCCTATTCGTTGATTTCTTCTTTGTTTAACTTCCCAATAAGAGACAAAATGCAAAGACTTGCATATGCTTCCAACGAACTCAATGGTTTTTGTTGCTTCCAAAAAAGTCCACCTGCAGTGAGATATTTTATTCCCGGTCAAATAATAGCCTACTGTTTAAATTGTATTATTTGTTTGCGGGCACTTCAATATTTCCTTAATTCAAATAACTTCACAGTCGAATGATATCACAACGCAAGGCCTATAGGCCTATAATTAAAGAAATGAAACGTCATCCACGCGACGAGGGGGCAAG
Organism: Gadus morhua; assembly: GCF_902167405.1. Classification (NCBI taxonomy): domain Eukaryota; kingdom Metazoa; phylum Chordata; class Actinopteri; order Gadiformes; family Gadidae; genus Gadus; species Gadus morhua. The sequence goes on from NC_044058.1 coordinate 14,281,103, forward strand.
TGCATCAAGTGATATTGCGTCAATGGATAATAGGCCGCTATTTGTCGATTTAATAAAACGATCAAGATGTTAATTTAACACAATTTAAAAATAAGCTTTGTATAATGCGTGTTAAGATCGAATCCAACGGAAACTAATCCATTATCCCTGAAAATAAAAGAACTGAACTGAACTAAAGTCAAGACTATTTGGTAGATAGAAGACATAGTTGCTTAGGCCTATATAAAATATATAATGCGTTATTATGAAGCTAATATTACTTTAGGCTACTTTATACAGAGAGTTTTTATAATTATAATTAGAAATAGTTTGTTTTTATTAGTTGTAGTATTTATTGTATTAGTATGCCTATTAATGCTAGCGATCGTTATTGACTCTATAACATCCATCTATTTTACACGCAGTCCTCGCCTATAGGGTCTTTCATTTTAGGTGAGGTGCCTTAATATAACTCTTCAGTGTGTGCCAATTACGCTATTGCTTGTAGATCTACCAGCTGAGTGAACCAAACTAAAACTAATAAGTCTTATATTGATAAATAATCAGGCTAAAAGCTTGGTTGGAATAACTGGCGACGCATTATAGTTCATAATTTCTCTGAGTTGGAGACGTTGAATTTGCAATCGAAATACATTAATATATTCTGATAACCTGTAAACATCTTTAACAAAAACATTAATGAAATATATAATTATAAAAGTCAAACAAAAAAATGAGGTTGGCCTCTATTGTTTATTCTTCAACCATTTCTGAGAGCTATGCTTAAAGGACTTTAGAATAACCACCTGTCTTATAGCAAGAAGACCCATAGACAAGTCCACTGATCTACTCGGTCGGATTTATATTTTTGGTTACAAACGTGTCATGTTTCCACCTGCAGGCATACGCAACACACAAATGCAGTCTTACAAATGGAAATATTTAACTTGCTTTATTTTCTAAAATACAATTTAACATACTTTAAACTTATGCCTGGTTTTAACACGTTTATTTCCAAGGCAGAACAATAAAAACAGTATTTACATGGTGTTGATATTTACAGGTGATATGACAGACGACGCGGCTCCACGGCGGTCCAATGAGACTCAACTGATTCCAAAATCCCAATCGTAAAGTGTCCTGATTTCCAGATTGTCTTTGGGCAAAACCAAAATAAGTAGAAAAAAAACAAAACACTTCTTGGCTTCTTCTTTTTCTCTTGTCCATTGTTATCAGTTATTATTATTACCATCATTATTATCATTGTTATTATTTAGGTGTCCAGCCATCCCGGCTAGTAGTCCTGATGTGGGCTGTGCGTCAAACTGTGCCGTCGCAAGTCACAGTTGCGCCGAAACACCTTTCCGCAGCGGCCACAGCTGTAGGGCTTGATGTCTGTATGGGTGAGAAGGTGAGTTTTCAGGTTACTTCTTTGATTAAAGGTTCTTCCGCATGTGGGGCATTTGTGGGGCGATTCCTGTTTAGATTTAAAGCAAGCAAATGATTATTCCCTTTATTTATATGATATCTATCTCCAGTCACTTGAAGTAAACCACGTTGCAAGTCATTGCAATTATCACTTATTGCCAATATATGTGTGTAACATGTGTTGATGATGATTTCATTCCCTTGCATAGAACATTTTTTTAAATTATATTCATGTAGTTATTTTCGTAGGCCTGCATCGTAAATTGGATTTAATCCAAGCGCAAATATGTGCGTGACTCTGTTTGTCTGTATCCCAGGCAATCAGTATCGTAAGCCTACATTGGGATTGTCATTATACGCAACGTTTAATTGACCAACGATGAATGTGTCTCTCTTCTGGTTTATCAGTATGAGTTTGTGTGCTGTTGTGGTTTCACACTGTTGAGATCTTACCTGCATATGTAAAGTTTTATGGACGGCTAGAGTTCGAGACTGACAGAATCCCTTGCCACACTCTTGACACTTGAAGGGTTTCTCCTTGGAGTGGATGTATCTGTGGAGGCGAAGAGAGAGAACATGATCAGACATTATGCTCGTTCAACGTGCAACCTCTAACTTGTTGCAGGACCCTGTCTGAGGAACGATTTTATTTCTATGTTACGGACCATATGAAGAGTTAAGTGCTCTGGCGCCCTCGTGGAGAGAACTCGGGGAACAGGCCTGTGCCAGGCACCAGTGATTTAAAAAAGTTAGGACTTCACATATTGTTAATGTTTCTTGAAAGCCATATTTATATAACTCTGGAATATAATCAACAAAAAAACTCAGACGTTTTATACATTTTAACAAAATAGCTTTTATGAATCTACATTCAAATGGGGGGGGGGGGGGGGGGGGTGTGATACATGAAAGTATTCCTTACCTATGGTCCCTAAGGTGGTCTTGTCTTCTAAAGGCCTTATGGCAAATATCACATGTATAGGGCCGCTCGTCGGTGTGTGTCCTCTCGTGGATGAGTAGGTTGTAGGACTTTGTAAAATGCCTGCCACAAAACTTGCAAATAAATTCCTTTTTCGTCTTAGACGGAAGCCGGCCACGGGTTGGTTTTCTGTCCGGGGAGAGTTTGCTCAGCTCAGAGATCGTGCCCCCGAGTCCCTCCGTCAGCTTTGCCAAGTCTACAGCTTTCGGAGGATCCTCCTGAGTGGCTGCGATTGCGAGGTTTGCAAAATCAAACCTCGGCCTGACTTTGTGCAACGAGGGCAGACCGTGCGTTACAGAACCTTGTTTTGGGTGGAAGAGGTGCGCTGCAGCGGCGAACGGTAACGAAGGGAAGGAAAACCTGGGGTCCACCAGGCCCTGGGCAGCTGCCATTTCAGTTATCGTTGACCTCAGTCCCTGCATGTGGGGATAACCCAGCGTCCACTGGTTCATGTGCATCGTTTGCACCGCACTGAGGCCGTAGAGTCCCTGGAGCTGGTCGACGGCCGCGGGGAAAGTGTTGACAGCTTGCAGGAAGGAGTAGTTAGTGAGCTGGAGGGACGGATGCAGGGGGATCGGTGCCGGCAGTGCTTTGCTCCCCATCTCGGCGAAGGACGTCAAGGCGGAGGCCTCTGGAGAAGACAGAAACTAGGACACTCTGGAACACAAGAACACACAAGGAGAGCGTCAGGGGGGTGCCGTGGTTTACACGGATTACAAGGGCGGGCTTCTGAAAACGAGCACAAAAGGAAATCAACCAATATTTTAATTCGCTTATTCGGGATGGTCAAAGGTTGCTCAATCCACACAATTGTAATTGTTTTATATTAACGAATAGCGTAGGGACGTTTCGATAGTTTGTTTTTTCCAGTTATGATTGTGCCAATTAATGGAGGTATAGGCACAAAGGCCAAAACATTGAACGTGGTTTGGACGGTGGAAATACAAAGCCTACTTTCACCTTCAATAATGTCACATCTGTTTAATTTAGGAGCTTTTAATATTGGGAAAAGTAACTATTTAACGTGTTAAAATAAATTCACTGTACTAATGGAATACTCTAAGTACGGATTAGCATTGTGTAACAACGGAGTTATTATATGAGTGAAACTTAATTCAATGTAGCCTTTCTCAAATAGAAGGCATTGAAACATATTTTTATTAAAAAACGAAAAAATCCCTATTAGTTTGAGCTAGATTATTCGTACATGCAGTACAAATGTCTAGGCTTTAGGAAAACAAACATGCACAAGTAATAGGCCTCCTAATATACCTGCTGGTAGTATTAAGTCATGTTTTCCCACACACATTACGCTGACTCTATGGAAGGTCAAGTCTATGGCCAGAACAGAATAATTACTGGAATAATCATTTAAACGAGACCGGGCGTTTTGTATTTTGTCTGGATTGACAAAACGGGGCGCAGTAAAGTAGTATTTTGTCATAATAATGATGCATTACATTGTACTCCCGGGGAGAATTTCACATTCATCCGCCTATTTTTATTTCCAAATTCCCAATTTTAAAGATCGTCCACGTCTTATCACTGCAGTGACTGCATTTTACTTCTCTTTACGAACCGATGTCAGGATTTTTGCGCAGGTGCTGTAGGACCCAACACTAATACTTACACTACTTTGGGGTGTTCTGCTACAACGACATTATTGTATAGGCTATTATATTTACCAAAGGTTTTACTGTTTACTCTTGACATCAGTCAACTGTAAACAAACTTCTCTACATATCGCCGCACTGAATGATAGTTATTCTTATATAATGCGAGAACTGCTGTCAGTTTCAACCTCATGTAACCTGCTTTGCACAGCACTCGAATCTTACCCCAATAAATAGTTGCCAAAGGTCACTCTTCACAGACTCGTGCGGTGTATCAGTAATCCACAATGACTAACGACATCAAGCTCCAATAAAGCGTCGGGAAACTTCTTCCAAGTTCGTCCATATACTTCTCACGTAGCCATGCAGCCCCCTTTATTAGGTTGAACTTTACGCAAAAGTGCCAACAACAACAAAAAAAAGAACTAAACCGTGAGCGAGACTTTGCGCGTTCTCTGTGAGTTACAGGAGTTCGCGACGCGGGTTCCAGGCCACTCTGAGAGTTGGTGCTGCAGTGTGCGTAATGAGCACAGGTCCCTCACTTTTCAGGGCTCCGGCAGCGGCGCGCACGGCCCGCCCCCGACACGCCCCTCTCCGTGATCCACTCCAATGTTCTCTCCTCTGTTTATTTGTTTGGATAGCAACTACGGCTCGAGAGTCGAGAATGGTCTGCCGGCGGCTCAACCTGCCCCACTGACACTTGGATATGGCCGACCTTTTTTGGGATACATTGTCGGAAGCAAGAAAGTTTAGAACTCTCAAGGGGTGCGCCGAAACGATCAAAAGGACCCCCCCCTCCCTCCCCAGTAAAAAAAACCCCCTGCATTTAAGCAAAATTGAAACGTGTTCTTTAAGACCATTACGAGTTTAGGTAATTTTTTTAGGGAAAAACAAAATATATATATATATGAAAAAAATAGTAGGTTGCAATAATTATAAAAAAAAGAAAATTATTATATGACCTCCAAATTCATATAATACAGCAATGTATGAATGTAATTAATTGAAGGCCTGAATCAATTATTATTTTTGACAGACCCCCCTCACTTAACTTATATAGGCCACCTGTGACTTAGCTATTTCAGATATAAATAATGATGGCAAAATAAAATGTTTTACTGCTACATAACAAGGTTTAAAAAAATAAATGAAAGAAAATACAAAAGAACTAGAAAAAACGGTCAATCAAAGCCAGAAGTAAAAAAATCTGTTGTTCTTGCAATTTAAAATATCACTCAAAGAGCATTTCGCTTGAGGAGCAAATACATATTTGGACAGTCTAGAACAAAACCCAGGTTTTTGATCGCATCTCAGGCGATTCTACTATGTAATACAAAACACAACATAATGTAATGACTCAATTAACCTAGCCCACTGGCAACCCAACACAGTGAACTGGGTTGCCTGTCCTCACGGTCGCTTCCAGCCGACAGTTGGTCTGTACAAAATGCGAGTCTGCAGCGCCCCCTATTGGCAAAGTACTAAACCAACATGTTTAGAGAAACGCCAAGGACTGTGTTCTGCCGGCACAAGCAATGCTTTCGTGTTTCAACGGATATGTTATGCTAAACAATTCCATGAACTGGACTATTTGTTCTGTTGCAGTTACCAAAAAACGAACCGAATTAGATTTAGGCTGAATTATCGACATTAAATTAATTAGTAGAAGCTTTACTGAAGTCAATCCTTGAACCTTTTCTCTTCCCATTTTTCAGAAACAGGTAAGCACAGTTAACACCACCATTAATCCGCATTTACATGCAGCAGAAAAAAAATCCTCATTGCTAAATTCCTAGAACTTTAACGTTTAGGTCTACACATGAGGTAGGCCTAATAACAGAATAATAACGATATTAACGATAACTATATGAAGTATTGTATTAGCAAATCCTGCAGGATCAGGCCTCGTTGTTCTTAGGTTTGTCAACTGTCAGTCCTGAAATATAAATTGTTTTGCAAACGTTTCTAGACAGGCCTATGTATTTCCTATAAACAAATAATGCAAAGATTGTAAAATAAAATGATGAAATGGGTTAAAAAATGAAACATTACACACATTATATTAAAATACACATTATATTAAATTGCATACAACCATATTATATCAAGACTATATTATCTTTATAAACCGTAATGTCCTCACGCAGGAAACTATTTCTCAATATTTCGTCTACGTAGGCTAATTATTGCTATATATATATATAGATATATATATAGGCCTATTTATTAAAAAAACATATATATATATATAGATATTCGAAGCAGGGCGTGCCGACCCCAAGTAAAATATCCTTATTGTGCTTCTTTATAATTTCATATTCAGGCGAAACGAAGTTATCCCACACCACACGGCTTCGCCTATGACGTTGGACGAGACACATATTCTATATTATTGGTGTAACTTCAGAGTGCAGGGTCAGACTTTCATCCGCCGTGACCCCGTGGCCCCTGACGCTGCTGCAGGACGATGCCATGAAGCAGGGAGGATCTGATATGCAGGAACGACGCTATTCCAATAGGAACGAGTGATTTGGTAAAGCACGAAAGCATTAAAACAAGACGAAAGGGGAGGCTTATCTACGTTTGGCCCATAAGCAGGCCGAGGCCTATACGTGCCAAGCGTAGCATTTTGCGAATCTTTCCATCTAAACATCTAAACATAGACCTGCCCAGATATTGAGCTCCCAGAAATCTAGCCCTATTCAATTTCCTTTCCACTTTCTGCCTTTCTGTTACTTATCCATACCATCATTATCCAGCATTAAAATATAGTCTAGATCAGTCCTAAAGTTGTTGTCTCACCGTATATTTGGATTCCGCGATAGAAACATAGCAGTTTTTTTGTTTTTCCGTTGCAGGTGGCTGGCTGATGGTTTAAACTGCTGCACTATCGCAGGGTGCATATAGTTCGACAGGATGTCACGTCCATGAGCGAGGCGTTCATAAAGGGCGGGAGGGCTTCACGTTTTTCATTCTTGCATATGCTTACCTCTTGTGGTTTCCGAGCACAAGAAGGTATACATATCTCCACCTACACTCTACCCATCATGTCCTGGACCCCCCCCCCATTTCAGCATGAATTCCCCTCCTTGTGTAAAATTATACATCCGTGGTGTGTTGCACAAACAATTTTAGTTAGTCCTAAAACTGAATTGTGATTAATTTGCTGTCTGGAGCTCCCAGGGAATTATATTTGTATTACATTGAGTAGCAGTTGTAGTTGCCTATATCCATCCAGTTGAACCTACAAAATGCATTGTGCATAATGTGAGGCTCCATGGGAATGTTCCAATTTAAAGTAACAATGATACAGTTTACACCCTACAATTAATCGTAATTTACTTTGAAATCAAAATATTAAATACACTTCCAAACAAGAAGGGACTACAAAAGATGAAATTTGTTATAAAAAGTCAACCTTTGCTGCTCATCGTTCCAACCTGAACTGTACACACCCGATAAGAAACGCGAGGCATGTGATGGCGCGGCGCTCCCCAGTGTGTGTGTGAGTGTGCGCGTGTGTGTGTGTGTGTGTGTGTGTGTGTGTGTGTGTGTGTGTGTGTGTGTGTGTGTGTGTGTGTGTGTGTGTGTGTGTGTGTGTGTGTGTGTGTGTGTGTGTGTGTGTGTGTGTGTGTGTGTGTGTGTGTGTTTGTGTGTGTGTTTGTGTGTGTGTGTGTGTGTGTGTGTGTGTGCTGGGGTTGCGTTCCCCAGTGGGTGGGTGTGCTTGGTTGGTGCTCCCCAGTTGGTGTGTGGTCAGGCACGGTGCGGCTCCATTGATGTCAGGAAGGCAGCGGCCTACTTTATCAACCGCACGGAACAGTGTGCGAGCGCGTCTAGACGGCTCTGATACACAACGCCACTCAGCTACATTAACATTTTCGCTTCATCTAATATTTTTTGATGCAAAATGAAATAAATCTAGCATTAATGTAGAGGCAATTACAAATAAAACGACATCCGGAACAGAAACATACGACAGAAAGGTGCATTACATTTTGCATACATATTTCTGTATCAGGTGAGACATTTACCTGCCAACTTGAGAAAAAACTGATTTCCACGCCGTCATTGACATATTTGGGAGTCGTTTATTCACCTGCTGGAGCGACGCGTCGCCTTCCTTTGTGGGACAGGGTTGCCCCCTTTTGGACTCATGTGAAATTGCTTCGAATGAAACATCAGTCATAGTCTCTTAAACTCTTCCGTGACCCAAACAGGCTTGGAACATTTGTTCAGTTTTCTCTTCTTTTATTTTCAAATCGGCCTATTTAATATTTTTTTGGTTTTACCATAAATAATTACTTTTTGTGTCCCCTTAGAACTTAAGTTGATGTCTAGACATGATTATCAAGGTTATTTATAATTCGTCATGTAGGTCTGTGTCTGCGGTTGTTGATTTTTCTATGTTTTGCTGTTGCATGTTCACACTGAATATACTACACTGTGTGTGTGTGTGTGTGTGTGTGTGTGTGTGTGTGTGTGTGTGTGTGTGTGTGTGTGTGCGCGTGTGTGCGTGTGTGCGCGTGCGTGCGTGTGTGCGTGCGTGCGTGTGTGTGTGCGTGCGTGCGTGTGTGTATCGTGTGTTTGTGAGTGTGCGTGTGTGTTTGTGTGTGTGTGTGTGTGGGCCTGTGTGTGAATATGTGAACGTTTGTTTGTGTGAGTCTCGACTTGGTGTGTGTGTGTGTGTGTGTGTGTGTGTGGGTAGAGGTATATACAGTATACATTCCTTCATTTCAGTGATCTCTTCTCCATCTGCTGCCCATTGCCACACACTCTCACTCTCTCTCTCTCTCTCTCTCTCTCTCTCTCTCTCTCTCTCTCTCTCTCTCTCTCTCTCTCTCTCTCTCTCTCTCTCTCTCTCTCTCTCTCTCTTTCTCTCTCTCGTTCTCTTGCCCTCTCTCTTTCTCTCTTTCTCTCTGCCATCTGTTTAGCTGCGGACGGCACCTCTGCGTGACCAAACGCCTTGCGCCCCCGCGACGTCATCCACCCGACAAGAGAGGCATAAAGAGGAACACGGCCATGACATTATGCTCCGTTAGCCAATAAACCCACCAATAAATGCTTCTCAGCCACAGCACTGAATCCCATTCGTGGGCGAGTGGCTTCCTACTGGTGTTTTCTGTGCTGGCCAGCTGCTTCTGTGGCTCCTCCCCCTCCAACCCTAACCCCAACCCAACAACATGCTGACATTGACTTGTTTGACATTGACTATCGACTTGTGGCCCGGAAATGAGAATCCAAGACAGAGAGAGCGTTATAGTGAAGTCAAGTTTATGAATATAGCACTTCATACAACTCAAAGACTCAATGTGCTTATACATTACAAAAACATCTATGATAAAAAAACATATTAAACAAGAAGGTTTTACATATATAAGACCTATATGAAAGGATAAAAGCATATAATATAAGAAAATACAAATGTATAATTAGTGAACAAGATAAGAAGGTATTATCATTATTAGTATTTTTAAAAAGGGAATAATACCAGCAACAATCCTGATTCAATAAAAACAGTTGGACCCGGTTAACCACACATTTTAAACCTTGTGAAAAAAGACTTCATGTGGTTGAGAATACCAGAGATCTTGCTTTATCATCATTGTTTATTAGGATTATTATGTTTCATGCAATTATTTAAGTCCAGTCCTCTTTGTGCTCTCAAAGAGGCTATGAATAGTGCATATGTATAGAACATGTGTGGAAAGCCTGTGTAGGAAGTCCCAATAGGCACGAGCGCGTACATAAAACCACACTACAACAGTGAAAAAGAGAAAGTTCCAGGGACGTTCTGGGGTGTGAGGCTGTGGGAAGGAAAAGATGTGTGTGTGTGTGTGTGTGTGTGTGTGTGTGTGTGTGTGTGTGTGTGTGTGTGTGTGTGTGTGTGTGTGTGTGTGTGTGTGTGTGTGTGTGTGTGTGTGTGTGTGGGAGGAGGGGTTATGTGTTAAAAGCCAGCAGGAGAGTGGGCGTCAGTGAACAGTATCCTGCAGTCCCTGGCCTGTATTTCCTCCAGCGTTGCGATACAGGCAGTGAGGGCCGTATCAAACTGTCTCTACAGTGCTCCCTGCTATAAGGTCACTGCGCCTCACCTCCGCCATGTGGCCGTTGTGAAAAAGGCTCTTAATGGCTCAGTGGTGACAGGGGTGAGCCGTTCCCCGGCCAGGGGCATTCTCCAGATTCTGCCGCTCTGCCGGCCATGACGGCTGTGGTGTGTTTTAAAATGCGGCGTGTACAGTGTACGGATGTTGGGTTTCATTGCATCACTTGCAGAACTGCTATTCAGACCTGGGACACCTGGTTCCACGATACACCGTCAGTACTGATCTGATGTAGTACAGTACAACTACACCGTCAGTACTGATCTGATGTACTACATTACAGCTCCACCGTCAGTACTGATCTGATGTAGTACAGTACAGCTACACCGTCAGTACTGATCTGATGTAGTACAGTACAGCTACACCGTCAGTACTGATCTGATGTAGTACAGTACAGCTACACCGTCAGTACTGATCTGATGTAGTACACTACAACTTATATCATCAAAGTTCAATTAAAGCTCAGCACTGCACAGATGTCAGTACTGCTATAATGTTAGTAAGTACTGCTTTGATGTCAATGCTGTTTGGTTCTCAGTATGTCTCTGATGTCAGTACTGCTTTGATGTCAGTACTCTTCTGATATCAGTGTACTCTAACATCAGTCCTGCTCTGATGTCAGTACTGCTTTGGTTCCATTCATCTACAGCCATTGCGTCCCAGCGGGGCATTAGCAGTGAGTGAAGGGCCTTCGCTTCTACTGAATCCTCTCAGCAGGTGTAACGGTGCTACCGGTGATCCTCTTACCCGCTAGGATCATTCTCCCTCACCACGTCTTGCTGAATTAGTGACGGACAGTAAAGCTCCCCTGTGACGCTGGTTTCCTGGCCACGCTGCACGAGTTGTTAATGGGCTGATGAGAGACGCGGTGGTATAAATCACACAGCCACACAGAGCCCCGTCCGGTCTGTCGTCAGCGGCGTTTCACAAGGTCCCGGGCTGTCTAGGAATGGAAGCAAGGGAGAATAGGTTAAATGAGGAAAACGCAAGGTAGGTGGAAAGGGATGAACTTAGAAAGAAAGGGGAGAGAAAGCAGAGCGGAACAAATACGTAAGCTTTTTTTTTCGATCCAAACTTTTAATAATTGCTGAATAAGTGTAGGATTAAATCAGAAGATCACTTTTGCCTACATCAATGGTATCGCGGTATTAGCAATTACTTTGTCTGCTTTCATCATATTGCCCTGCTCCCCTGTCTTTCCTTTTCTCCTGTAAAGTGCCAGATGTTTGAGCTGCTCAAAAAGAGAGGAAATGGCTTTTCTCTCTCTAAAATACACAGCCTATAACCTCTCCACACGGTCAGAAAATAGACTGCTTGGCAGCGCAGGACCTGTAGATCTGGAGGGTGAAACCATGATTCCTATTCCAACCTTTACTAAAATTAATCAATACAGTACCATCTTTATACCTTACACATGATATCAATACAGTTGCATTTGTCAATGGAGTTACTCCTATCACTTAAATCATTCATCCGTCCTTCTTCCTGTTAACTTTTGATGAATAGACTTACAGATTATATTATTGGCATAATTTGTATTTCAGATATTAATGGACTATTTTGCATTAACATGCATGCACGCACACACACAAGCACACACACACACACACACACACACACACACACACACACACACACACACACACACATACAAACACACACACACACACACAAACACACACACACACACACACACACACACACACACACACACACACACACACACACACACACACACACACACACACAAACATTGATCCATTGACTAACGTGTGTTTGTGTGTGTGTGTGTGTGTGTGTGTGTGTGCGTGTGTTTGTAACAGCAATGTCTACAGGTGCAGACTTTGGGGGATTTGCTTCTGCTCACTCATCAGCCAGTCCGATAATCACTTCCCCTGTAAATCACCCTCCTCCACTGATGCATTTATGAGATGCGTGTTCACAACTCGCGGCCAGGGAGAAAAACATGACCACCACGAGGACTACGTCATAAGCTCCTGAATACATTATTTACAGTCAACCTTAGTTGTACAGGGGAAAATATTTGTTTTATTTTTTCAAATTTCTTCATAAATGTCCGCCCATGTATTGGTGCCTTTTAAACACAGTTTAAGCTGTTTATGATGTTGGAGGGAAAATAAAGTTACTGTTGTTGTAGGTAAGGGTGGTGTTGGTGCAGGCAGTGGGTACTTTGACTGCTGTGTAATTTGGCACGGCAGGCAGGCCCCAAACCAACTGGTATCGGGGAGGTCCCAATGACCTGTTTTATACCAACACTGGCTTTTCTTGTCGTAAAAAAAAAAGCCTCCTCCCGTAAGGAGGATGTGGAGTCACAGCTGGGGTATTACTGGGCTTCAAGTGGATGGAAAACTGCCTCTCGAGTTTGTGCTGCTGCTGCCGCTGTGTATCCGATGGAAGTGGAAATGTTGGGGTAAACTAGGCTGTCTTGTCCTCAGAATGGTGCCCAGGACTCCGGTTAAACGCTCTTTACCAGTGCTCTGGGAAGAGAACCCGCTTCCCCAGTCCCCTCTTACACATGGAAACAGCCAGTGTAGTCATTGGCGACTCGAATGGCGTAATTAGGCATAGTGAAGGAGAGAAAGAGGTGTGATCGCAGTGTTGAAGCAGCTCACAAATCAAATATTTCTCACCTCTGCGGAGGTTCTGACTCCAGCACTCACCACAGAACACACACTGAATTGAATTGTGCCGGTGTTTTTAAAATGTATCCTGTAACACTCTCAATGAGACTGTGGTGAAAACTAGCTTGGTGATTTCTTGTGTTTAGGTAGCATAAGGTAGCTTTAGCGTTTGCATCGCACTTCACCACACACAATGATTTCAACACTTTCCCAAAGGAAACAGAATAAAAAGAAAGGGAAGGAGGAGAAGATAAGTAGAAGAACCATCGCTGCTCCAGAGGTGTTCTAGCCAGCAGCGCGTGCATACGAGGAACGGATTGTGGATGTGTGTTCCAACATTGTGTTTTATGAACGTTAGCAGACTCTGGGGTTGGTCTGGGAAGCCCATAATCTGGGCCAGTGTACTGGTCTGGATGAACCGAGGCTTCATTATGAAACACCTAGAGGCGGGCCGAGAGCTGGTGGTGGGCCCAGGGCCTTCCAGCATCTAACACTCTCCAGCAGCTCCCGTCACACCTTCTCACCGCTTGGCCGTGAAATTAAAATCGTTTTCAGGATCTCTTTGACCGTCTGCATCGGCAAATAGAAATTGCAATCGCGTTCATTCATTTTTAATCATGATCGTGCTACCTCAGCCACTCCATTTCAGCATTCGGTTCTTTGTCTTTTGACATCGCTTCTGCTTCCCGCCTTCTCCATATAGGCTAGAACTTTTTTTTTAAATCTTTTTAGGAGTGAGAGAAACAGAGCAAAAGGGTATTATTACTTTTGGCAATATGTTTTAGATTTGATGTCACTAGTGAGAATTGCCCATAAATGAAGTGGTATTGATTTCACATGTGGAAGAGAAGCTGGTGGTTCTATAGCTCAGCAACGTGGAGCGGAATGCGGTCCCCGGGCTCAGAGCGCAGCCTGATGTTCATGGAGGGCCTTCTGGGAGCTCCTGGGGCCCCGATCCTGGTTCCGCAGCCCTGGGAGCGCTTAAAAGATGCCATAAAAGTTTCACATCCATAATTATTCAGACTTCTAGATTTATAAATCTGCACTCATGCTCATGGTAGATGTATTACTGATTTAAACATAGAAATGGATTACGGTAACCCCCCCCCCCCCCCCACCAGGCTACGCTGCACTGGGTAATTATAAATGAACCCATAAATAAAGAACACATTTTACTTTATTTTTATGTCATCTGGCACAGCCGATACAGTCTTACACTGTGACCTGGAACGGCCAATGCACACCAGATTGAAGAGAAAGGGCACCGCAATGTGTGAAAAGACGTTAAAGCGCGGCGCTGGGATGTTTAAAACATCCTGGTCGACCTCGGCAGGGTCACAGCCGGAGCAGAGAACAGTCGGGCGTCGTCAGGGAAAGATGTTTGGTCACATTACCTGTGTTTCAGCCGCCATAACAACACCAGAGGTGACACTCGTAACTCAGGGCCTCTGGCGTGACTGTTACTGAGTTCAGGCCTCGGGTGCTCTACGCTGCAACATGTCGGCTGAACGGGGCTGCACACTAGCGCCGTAGCAACTGAAGCCCTGGAAGGCTCCAGCTGGCCCGGAGAATGGAGCTGGAAATGTTTACCACGGTCCACATGGCTAATTTGTGTGTTTTTATTTAGCTGTTGTGCATCTGAGACCTTGGGGCTGATTAAATGTGTTAGTGTGTGTGTGTGTCTGTGTGCGTGCACATGGATCTGTTCGGTATGTGTATGGTATATAGTGTGTGTGTGTGTGTGTTTGTGTGGGTATTTGCATGCGTCCTGGTGTGTGTATTTGTGTACTTCCGTGTGTATTTGTGCATGTGGTGGTGGTGATGGTGGCGGAGGGGGATGGGGGGTTCGGGTTCCAGCTACAGTCACCAGATGCTGTCTCAGTGACCGCAGGGAGGAAGCGGAGATGAATGCTCCTCATTACAGCGCTGAGCGCGGCCCAGTGGCCCAGTAAGCAGCAGAGAGCAGGAGGAGCTGCATGTCCACGCGGCTCCACAGCTGGGGATCAGCCTCTCTCTCTCTCTCTCTCTCTCTCTCTCTCTCTCTCTCTCTCTCTCCCTCTCTCCCTCTCTCTCTCTCTCCCTCTCTCTCTCTCTCTCTCTCTCTCTCTCTCTCTCTCTCTCTCTCTCTCTCTCTCTCTCTCTCTCTCTCTCTCTCACTCTCTCTCACTGGTTTATGTTGCAGTTAAAAGTCATTCGATTCCACTTTGCTACAGTCAACGGAGCACATACCAACTGTGGCGGCCATTGTTGTGCCAGCGGTGTGGAGATGCCAGAGTTAATCATGGGATGGGCGTCGGAGTAGCTATGGCGACGTAATGGCGGTTGACCACTTAGAGGATATCCTGCTTATTGGCCTGGTGGATCGCAAACGGTCTTGACACAGCAAAATTAGTCCTGAGAAAAACTCCCTTCAACTTGCTGTTTAACGTAACTCAACGGCTCCACTTAATCATGAATAATCAAATGTTTGCAACCATTTGTGAAAAAAAAGATTGCCAAAGGTGCTGAAGGAAATCCACCCTCAGCCAAAACATTGGTGGAATGGTTCTGGCTCCATTAGGGGGGGGGGGGGGGCTACGTTCCTGACCTCCGGCCAAGGAGTCAGACGCTGGGATGCAACGGGTCACCTGGGGTTACTCAGGGCTTCGACCCAGAAGGGAACTGCTGGGACTAGGAGGGTCGGGAGTCCGGACCAGGGGGGCACGCATACCCCGCCGCCTTACCCTGTGATGTCATGGAGTCGTAAAATGATACCGCCGGTGCCGGCCCTTTGTTACTATTGGAGAGAACAGACGCTGGGAGGGAGGGAGACACGGGGGAGGAGGGAGGAGGGAACGAGGCAGGGAGGAGGGAGGGAGGCAGGAGGGAAGGGACCAGGAGAGAGAGAGGGAGGGAGGGAGGCAGGAGGGAGGGAGGGAAGAGGGAGGGTGGGAGGGAGGATGGGGGGCGGGAGGGAGGAAGGGAGGAGGGAGGAAAGGAGGGAGAAGGAAAGGAGGCAGGAGGGAGGGAGGAGCCGAAGATGCTTGTGGAAATGTGGAAATGGGGTCTTGGTTCCAGTGAGTGAAGTGTGCTGTGGGGATCATAACAGTCCAGGTGTCTGCTGAGTCCAGACCCCAGCATCCTCTAGCCAAGAGCTTCTCAATGGTGATGAGGACAGGCCTGGTCGTAAATACTGTGGTTGTATGTGTGTGTGTGCGTGTATGTGTGTCCATGTCCGTGTGTGTAAGCATTTATGTTTTCCTCTTCTTTTCCTTAATGGGGGAAAATGTAAGATAGTCTGAATCATCCGTCTCTGTGTGAGAACACCTCTCATTCCAAACCCTTTGGAATTTCATAAATATTATGCATCCACTCCATTTCCCCTTTCCCTGCTCCCCCTTCCAGGTTTTAATGTCTCCGTAAAGCCCATTGGGCTGTTTCAACAGCGTTTCACTGTACATGGCTCCAGCAACGTTGCGTGGTGTAAGTGTTGCAGTATCCATTGAGACATTGAAGCGGCTTGTGTTTTATGGGAGCTGAGTGTGTGGCTAGTGTTGGGCTTAGCTAAAACATCCCAGGTTTTTCCCCCACCAAGCTACAGTGGTAAAGGATAAGCCATTACATGTAGCCAATCATCCTGGAAATCTTCCATCTGAAATACTGTGTAATTCAGAGTTCTCGGGAACTGCCGACTCACTTTCCCAAGAATAACGTGTGGTGATTGTGACTTTCAAACAGACAGACTGGAAGACAAAACAACAGAGTGATATAAATGAACATGTATATTTAAGCAATAGATCACGCCAGGCTGTGGTATGTGCTCATTATACCACTGTTAAGGGGTGTTG